>NC_041401.2:158561732-158816732 GCF_900747795.2 Erpetoichthys calabaricus | reverse complement strand
ACTTCTCCGCTGCGAAGCACGGGTATTTTGCTAGTCTCAACATAAAAATGGTGGGATGACACCAGCAGCTTCACCACCAAGCCATTTCTCTTGAATATGCTTGGGTGGTTTAGCCACTGCTGAGCCTTCTTAACTATTATAGTGATACTGGCAGTTCAGGAAAGGTTCTCAGAGATCTTGTTTTTCCAGGACTCTAAAGGTGGGCATCCTTTGCATATAATCTCCACTGATGAAAACTTGTAGATGGGTCTGCACTTGTTATCCTGAAGTCAATGATTAATTCTTTTGTTTCTGAGGTGATTATGAGATGTTCAGTGAACGCCATGTTGCCAGTTTATGGACCTCATCCCTGTAGGCTGCTTCATGTTCATCCTACATCTGTCAAACCACAGTAGTGTTGTCTGCAAAATTAATCATGGTGTTTATGGAATGGGTAGAAACATAATTGTGAGTATAAAGAGTGTATATTAAAAGACTGAGCACACATCCCTGAGGGGAACCTGTGCTAAGTGTAACGGTAGAAGACACAAGACTGCTGAATTTAATATTTTGAGGTCAGTTTGGTGAGCAAGTACTTTATGGAGTAATATATGGATGGCGAGAGGCCAAAGTCAAATGGCTTCATCAACAGCCAGTCTGGTAAAACCGCACTGAATGCAGAGCTGTAGTCTATGATGGTTAAAGTGAGACAGTACAGTATGTAGAGCTACAGCAATGGTATCTTCCATGGACCGGTTTACTATGTAAGTCAACTGTGTGTTAAACATGGGTGAAAGATTGGTTTTGATGTGCTGTAAGACAAGTTTCTTAAAGCACTTCACAATAACTGGTATCAGAGCAACTGGAAATTAATCGTTTCAGCAGCTAATGACTATCTTTTTTGGGACTGGAATGATGGAAGCTGACTTCAGGCAGGGTGGGATGATGGCTTGTGACAGGGATAAGTTAAAACTCTTTTTGAATACCTTTGCAATTTGAACAACACATTTTCTAATTACTCTTCTGGGTACTCTGCCCAGGCAGGCAGCATTTATCTGGTTCACTGACCTGCACACACAACTCGCATCATGCTCCTGTGCCATGAGATTGTGACTATTAAAGGCTGGTGCTGGTGGGGACATGCTTGTCTGGGCTCTTTTTACCTCAAAATGGGAAAAGAAACAATTTAGTTGCTCTACAAGGGAGGTACTGCCATTAATAGTCCCAGGGTTGCTGCCTTTATACTTTGTGATTTGCTGTATTTTCTGCCACATCCACAGTGGATCATTATTCATGGTCTCCAATCCTCTTCTCATAGACCACTTTTACATTCCTAATGTCCCTCTTCAGATCGAGTCTGGCAGTACTATAGAGAGACCTATTGCCTGAACTGAATGCAATGTTATATTCTTTGAGGAGAAACTGGACTTCATGTGTCATCCAAAACTTCTATTTAGCAAATGCCTAAATAAGTTTATCAACCATGACACTGTCAGAGTAGTACCTGATAAAAAGGAGCCAGGTTTCTATAATAATCATTATGCAAAAATCTGGAACAAAGTTGTTTGCAGTGATGTGTAAATTTTGTCTGTTTTGTGTACAATGGGAACAATGCCTGATTATGTGGTTGCTTCTTTAGATAGGAATATATAGGATAGCAAATAGGCCGGACCAGTAACCCCTCTTCTCTCTCTAAACCACCTTCGATGCTTTCCAAGCCTGATGACAACCCTTGTGAGACCATGATTTTCTTACTATATCCTCAAGAGTATGCAGAAAGTTACTTGTAACAGAGCTATTAAAATTAATTTTGAGATCAAGCAGGTCTTGACATCTATAATAAGGATTTCTTAAGACTAAACCTGGCAAGAAACAAACATATAGCTAGACAAAACAAGCACCGTCTCGGAAAGTCTTGGTGCTTCTCACCACATTAATTAAATCTAAGACATATGAGAGACAGACAGACAGATACACACACACACACAGACAGACAGATTGCCTTTTCTTAACCTCCTATCAGGCAGGACACTGAATAAATTCCAAAGTATTTGTTGCTTCAGAGCTGTAAGATTACAGTCGCAAGGGATTAAGTGCTCTGCCCTTTCTAAATAACTAGAAGGCAAACTGATTATCAGCTAAAACTCCTGTCAACATTTATACCAGACATAATTAAACAATTTAAGGAAGTAGCATAAGTAGAAACCACCACCATATTAGAATTATCTGTCATATTAATTTACTCTTCTTGCAGAGAGCCTGAACAGCCCTGGCAACCGCCATGCAATCTGACCATGGCTGCCCATTTCTGTCACTCAATTTAGTTTGCATTATGCAAAATGCTTTCTGCGTTTAATGCTGTCACTCGAGTCCTTTGAAATGTAATGGCAGTCTTGGTACTATTCAAGATGTCTTGATCTTCAAAACTGTACCAAGAGCTGAAGAAACTGCCACTACAGAATGCTAACTGTTAGAAGAAGCAGCTCTCACTAAGTGTAAAGCATGTCAAGAATGACGTCAACCTCATTCAGTGGTTTAAAATATGGAGGATCCACAAAATCTGCAGCTGACTGATGAAAATTTAAGCACAGACAAAAAGACAGAGTACCAAATTGTCACTTTATTTCCTCCTCACTGTTTTAATTTACATATCACAATCTGAAATATATTTCTTTGAATCAATTAGCATTCCTAAACATAACATTTCAGGTTTTTATATGGACAAGCAATAAGCACAAATTAACTCACTCAATGCCCTCAGACCGACTTAACATAAGCTTGTATTGCGCAGGCTGGAGCCTGACAGACCAAAATAAATGAATAGTCTGTCTAAACTGAAAGACTGGATGGATTTCTTTTTGAAAACTAAAGGTGCACATAAGAAAACATTTAGCCTCTGAGAATGATGGGCGAAAACAATCCCAAAACAAAGCTGCTCACTCACCCTTCCTGGTTTCCCAGTACACAAATGAGTCAATTAAGGACCAGCCTTTCTTGTAGTAAGATGTGGTGAGCTCCAGCCAATCTGCTTCCAATCCACTGATCATCTGCCCCTTCCTTGTGACCTTCATAGAGAGTGCACCTTGATGGTAGGTCCAGCGAGGGTGGTCTTCATCAGGAGCTGTCCAGGCAGGGTAGCCAGTGTCCCAAATGTGGAAAACAGCAAAGAGTCTTGTATCTACAAACAAAATATTTATTATATCTAGCTGTTTAAGGAACCATGACATGTAGTGTAAGATTTGATCTTAATAAGATTTAACATTCTAAGTCCAACCTCCAGCTTGTTTGCTGTAATGTAATTTATAAAGAAAATACAACATATAAAAAAAAAAAACAAACAAAAAAAAAAAAACCCCGTGTGGCTCCCTTGAATGACAGGTTCAGTTGGAGTCCTCCCCCATCTTAATTACACTTCTTCCTTCTAGGGGAAGCTTATTGTATAACAAACAACACACCTGACAAAAGATTTATTAATATAAATTTATTAAGTAAAAAAACAACACTTTAGCTGCAGCATAAAATCATCTGTCCAATGTGATTTTCTGCACAACTGTTTACTTTTCCCCACCAGAGTAAATAAATGCATTCATATATATACACACACACACACACACACAGTGGAACCTCGGGTCACAAACGTCTCAGACCATGTACAAATTGGGTTATGACCAAAAAGTTTGCCAAACTTTTACATCTATTCACAACCACACACTCGGGTGACGAACAAGCCAGTTTCCCTTCCGGTTCGTATGCACCGATGATTTCTGCACGTGTGCAGTCTCTCCCTGTGCATTCCCTGTGCAGCGAGCGAGTGAGAGAGAAAGAAAGAGAGAGAGAGAGAGAGAGAGAGAGAGAGAGAGAGAGAGAGAGAGAGAGAGAGAGAGAGAGATGGCTGGCTGCGTAAGGCAGAGAAGGCAGTTAAAGAATGCACTGGGCTTGTTTTTAAAGAGACTGCTTCAAGCATTGTTTCCCTCGTTGTATTTAATGAAGACTTTTTTCTACTGGATTTTAACCTCCAGTTCACTTGTTTTTATGGGATTATTTATTTATTGAAGGATTCTGAAAGCACTGCACTTTATTTAATTTGGACTTTGTTTTTGATTGTTGATTTTAATAAAAGCATTTGGCACTTTTTGCACCATCCGATTGCTCCATTGTAGTGCCTCACTGTCGTGCTCATCAGTAACATTACCGACGGTGACGTGTTTAAGGGCTCCCGAAAGCGAGATGGGAGCATGCAGCGAACCCGCATCGTCACAGACTTTACCTGAAAACTGTAATCTCCTCTCCACCCACTTCCTTCATGCCAGAACTCGACTCATAAAAGGTTAGTTTTCTTGGTTGTTTATGGTTAGTTTTTGTATAAATTACAGATTTTTCAAATGTTCATTTTTTTCCCTGTGCTTAAAACTCATTAAAAAAAGTGTTTACAGCGAGTGGTTCGTAAGGCTATAGTGTGAATTCTTGCAATGTTACTTTTCTTTGTTCAAGGTTTTCTCAGTGTTATTCAATGTTTTTACATTTAGTTTACTATTACGCTGTGCATTCTATGGTTTTTTTTAACTATTTTTGTGCTTAAAAATCTTTAAAAAAAATATATTTGCATACAGTTCGTACGATCTGGAACGGATTAATTGTATTTACATACAATCCTATGGGGGAAATTACTTCGGGTCACGACCAAATCGGGTTACAACCAGAGTTTTGGAACGAATTACGGTCGTGACCCGAGATTCCACTGTATATAGTAAAAGACCAGCCTGGCTACAGACAGACACTGGGGCACAACGATGTCCAAAAGCACACACTTATTATTTTCTTCTGCACACAAACCCCACAAATGCTCATTGTCCTTTTCCTCTCTTTTCTGTCCTTTTCTTCTGCTGCCTCCACTCCTCTCCTCACAAGCTCTGTCTTCTTCTTCCAAACTCTGCCTCCCCTAATGGAGTGAGGCAGCCCCTTTTATAACACCCTGGATGTGCTCCAGGTGCTTCGCAATGATCTTCCGGCGGCACTTCTTGGTGAGGTGGAAGTGCCGCATGAACACCCAGAAGAACTCGGGTGTGCCTGGAACTTCTTCTGACAGCATTTCCAGTAGTGGCGGAAGTACTGCAGTCCAGGGCTCCATAATCCTCTGGGCGCCCTCAACAGTGCCGAGCCTCCAAGCTCCAATCCCGTGGCCCCGACGCAGACCAGGTCGGCTGCCCTCTCATGCTCCAGGAGAGGTATTGTCCCTCTCCTGGTCCTTCCAGGCATCCCGGCTGGGTAGGATCGCCGGCCATCCGCCACTATATATATAATAAAAAAAAAAAAACTTGCGAGAAGATGAGGCTTCTTCCTGGGGATGAGACATGATCTTTTGAAGAGAGACAGAGACACTTTCACTTCCCGCGAGACGGACAAGTCACGTCATACTTACAACCTTCAGACGCAAGTCCCGTGATACACATGCAGAGCAAGTTAGAGATAATGGAAGTAGGAAAATTCGAAAGTCTCCAAAAATGAGAGCAAAGATTAGCATTAGCGCAAACAATCTGAAAATATTACTTGGGGAAATAATGGAACAGCGAAAAGACATCGAATATTCAGGTGCTTTACAGGCTTTTAAACGTTCGCAGCTCCACATGAAATGCAGATCATGCGGCACGCAGCAGCAGCAGCAAGCCAACAGCTTCTCGAGCAAAGAGGAGGTGAAAAAAACACCTGATACTTGTTTCACAATGTATCACCTTTTAAAGAGGGGTTTCGGAGAGGTGGCTGCTGGTAGGGGGCAAATATATACAGTATATACACATATATACGCACATAATACATATACACACACACAGACAGACACACACACTAGGGGGCAAATATATACAGTGCATCCAGAAAGTATTAACAGCACATCACTTTTTCCACATTTCGTTATGTTACAGCCTTTTTCCAAAATGGATTAATTTTTTTCCTCAGAATTCTACACACAACACCCCATAATGACAACGTGAAAAAAGTTTACTTGAGATTTTTGCAAATTTATTAAAAATAAAAAAAATTGAGAAAGCACATGTACATAAGTATTCACAGACTTTGCCATGAAGCTCAAAATTGAGCTCAGGTGCATCCTGTTTCCCCTGATCATCCTTGAGATGTTTCTGCAGCTTAACTGGAGTCCACCTGTGGTAAATTCAGTTGACCGGACATGATTTGGAAAGGCACACACCTGTCTATATAAGGTCCCACAGTTGACAGTTCATGTCAGAGCACAAACCAAGCATGAAGTCAAAGGAATTGTCTGTAGACCTCCGAGACAGGATTGTCTCGAGGCACAAATCTGGGGAAGGTTACAGAAAAATTTCTGTTGCTTTGAAGGTCCCAATGAGCATAGTGGCCTCCATCATCCGTAAGTGGAAGAAGTTCAAAACCACCAGGACTCTTCCTAGAGCTGGCCGGCCATCTAAACTGAGCGATCGGGGGAGAAGGGCCTTAGTCAGGGAGGTGACCAAGAACCCGATGGTCACTCTGACGGAGCTCCAGAGGTCCTCTGTGGAGAGAGGAGAACCTTCCAGAAGGACAACCATCTCTGTAGCAATCCACCAATCAGGCCTGTATGGTAGTTGCCAGACGGAAGCCACTCCTTAGTAAAAGGCACATGGCAGCCCACCTGGAGTTTGCCAAAAGGCACCTGAAGGACTCTCAGACCATGAGATAGAAAACTCTCTGGTCTGATGAGACAAAGATTGAACTCTTTGGTGTGAATGCCAGGCGTCACGTTTGGAGGAAACCAGGCACCGCTCATCACCACGCCAATACCATCCCTACAGTGAAGCATGGTGGTGGCAGCATCATGCTGTGGGGATGTTTTTCAGTGGCAGGAACTGGGAGACTAGTCAGGATAAAGGGAAAGATGACTGTAGCAATGTACAGAGACATCCTGGATGAAAACCTGCTCCAGAGCGCTCTTGACCTCAGACTGGGGCGACGGTTCATCTTTCAGCAGGACAACGACCCTAAGCACACAGCCAAGATATCAAAGGAGTGGCTTCAGGACAACTCTGTGAATGTCCTTGAGTGGCCCAGCCAGAGCCCAGACTTGAATCCGATTGAGCTTGAGAGGTGCTGCAAAGAGGAATGGGCGAAACTGGCCAAGGATAGGTGTGCCAAGCTTGTGGCATCATATTCAAAAAGACTTGAGGCTGTAATTGCTGCCAAAGGTGCATCGACAAAGTATTGAGCAAAGGCTGTGAATACTTATGTACACGTGATTTCTCAGTTTTTTATTTTTAATAAATTTGCAAAAACCTCAAGTAAACTTTTTTCATGTTGTCATTATGGGGTGTTGTGTGTAGAATTCTGAGGAAAAAAATGAATTTAATCCATTTTGGAATAAGGCTGTAACATAACAAAATGTGGAAAAAGTGATGCACTGTATATACACATATATACATACATATACATACACACACACACACACACACTAGGGGGCTTTGCCCCCTGCTCACTTTGCTTTTCAACCACCCATCCTGTGGTTTGCACCAGCCACTTCACATATGTGAGCTGCAGAGACATGGATTTCATCTTCACCAAACAACAAATCTTTCAATTTTCACGGATATGCCTCTTCATCTTGCAGAAACACTACTTTTCCCTGATGGCAACACGAATTACACGATCTACAAGTCTCTGACTTGAAGTTTAAATCTGAACAATATATTCAATATCTTTTCGCTGTTCTGTGATTTTACTGAGTAATAATTTCTGTTTGCGCTAATGCGATCTTTACTATTATTTTTTTTAGACTTTCTAATCTTTCTACTTTCACTATCTCTAACCTGCTCTACATGTGTATTGTGCCAACGTTCTGGAACCTCTTTACGACGTTGTACTTTGTCATCTACTCTTTGTCATTTATTTCTGGCCCCCGGTGGTGATTAAATCTCTTGGCACAAAGTCTCGTCTCATGGGACGTGAAAATATTTCTCTAAAAAAGTCATGTCTCGTCCCAGGATTTTTTTTATATAATATGCACACACACACACAAATACACAAATTTTCACATACTACACAGCTATTTTATTTCACATGTCAATTAATAAGGAAGAATGCAAATTAAATAAATGTCTGCTTAATTATTTTGTTAATGTTTATTATGTACACAATAGTACAGGACCAAAAAATTTCTTGATAGTTAATTTTACACTAATTGACCATTAGCAAATCATTTTTTTTATTGTGCATGTTGATTCTACTTATGTTTTGTAAAAAGTTCATGGGATGGAAAATTCTGCTTGGCTTTTTTATTTGTGTGTTTATTCAGCATTTATCCAGAGTAGCTACAGATTCCATAGTGCTTGGTATATAGTCCTCACACGTGGCGCAGTGGTAGTGCTGCTGCTTTGCAGTAAGGAGACTGTGGAAGATTGTGGGTTCGCTTCCCAGTTCCTTCCTGTGTGGATAGCACTTTGAGTACTGAGAAAAGCGCTATATAAATGTAATGAATTATTATTTATTATTATAAGAACAAAATTCCCAGTGATGCAAGGAGCACTGAATGACTTGTTAAATAAAAACACTATTTATATGCATCCCTCGGAGAGCCTTGCTTCTAGCCACCAACTAAGTACAACTTGTGTTAGTGAATTACATTTAGTAGCAATTCATCCATCTCTAATGTACATAAACAGACTGAATGCTTTCTTCCTCTTCTACTTATTTATATGTACAGTGTAAAATAGCATAAAAACATCTCATTTTTGTCAAGACTAGTTTGCCTTTTTTATTAAATGTACTGAAAATAGTGTTAATTTTCAAAAGGTAATTGCCCTTGGTGCCTTCCCATGGCACAACATGCGATTCCCAGGTAACTATTCAAAAACCACAAACAGGAGTCTAGTAAAACCATCAACAGTCCAATGCTCCATGGAAATGTACACAGTAATGCACTGGCTTTTTTTTTAAATATATATATTTTAAAGTTTTGACAAAAGCTGTTGGTAAATCAATGTTGTTATGTCTAATTTTTATACACTAGATAGAAACATTCTGTAAAATATGATGAAGGTGGAAAGCACAGACTAGCCACAGCACAATACTCCACTATAGTTTACTCAACTTTACCTACAGACAGGTAAACAAACAAAATATATGTAAATGTTTCATGTTAATTTATCATAAAAAGAAAACTGGGCACACCTTCATGGATGGAATAAGATGATGAGGGGAAAGGGGGATAGAAATGTTAGGAATATTGAAGCTAACTTACCACACTGCAATATCTCCTTAAGATGGGCATGTCATCGGCCCATCTTCTATCTGCCTATTATTTAAAAGGACTGCTGAATGCTGGCCCAAGGTGTGACTTTTTGTTTTGTTTTTTTTGTTTGTTTTTTTTTATAAACCACACACCAACAAGGCCTCGCAAAGTATCACGGGCTGATGTGAAAAAAATATTTGTGTAAGCTATCTGCAAGTTGAATTTTTAGGAAAATATTAGATGAACAAGGCCACCAGCCAGCAAACACAACATATTTACTACAAAAAACACTTTGACAAATTCCACCGATCAAGACCAGTTCTAAAACAATTTTTTTTTCCATATTAATATTCTTCTTGCAATGTCTAAAGCTGTTCTGAAAATGATGATACAAGTTTACCAAAACTAAAAATATCGTGACAGTATCAGACTGGACTTAAGAGACCGCGCTCACATGTTATGATGCACTCTTTTGCAAAAATCCATCGGTCTTCTCATGTAGTTTCTGGGCAGGCTCAATCCTAGCATGGACTGGCTAAAAGATGAGAGAGGGAGCCCCATGGGCACAAAATGGCACAGGCGGTGGACATGGGAGAGGAAAATGAGGTAAGGATGAGCGAGACAGGTGTGGAGACTCGCTGTGTTCCCTTGCTTACCACCTGACAGCTGTGCACGTACCGCGCCGGCTGAGAACAGCAGCACTACTCTACAACTACACCAATATATGACAACCTTCAAACAACTGTTGTAGAACATTTTCAGTTAGACAATCAGTTAGACAATCTTAAAATTGACAGGAGTGCCGAGGTCTCCAGTTTGAAAAATACTGAATTTGAGGATTCATCAGTACATTGACTGGACTGTAGTCTTTTAATTATGTAAGGTCTACTAAATACTACTTTTTGCAAATTTAAAAGAACCCTAAAAAAAGTTACTGTATAGACAACAAGAGTTGTAATTCTATCAATGCATTTGTTACAATACATTTCTATATATAACCATTCATAGATTTTGAACTCATTTTTCTTGGCTACAGGATACTATATTTTAGACAGCACTCTTTCACAAAAAGGTATTTTTTGGTAAAACAAAAAAATATAAAAGTTCAGTGAAACCAGTGGGAGAAATGAAAACAGGTAAAATTTACATACTTCGTCATGCAGAGGTAAATGCCAACCTACCATCAGTCCTGTTTAATGTGCGTCCGCTTAAACCTCCCTCCAGAATTGCACCATTCTCCTGCAGAGGGTCATCCTCAATACCACTCTCAGAAGACTGACCATTTGGTGACCCACGGCTACTTGGCTTAGGGCTTGGTACTCCTCCATTGCATGACTGTGATGTACCCTTGCTTTGCTGGGGCACAAAGCCAAGGAACCTCATTCCACGCTGGCCACATATATTGACCTAAAATGGGTTAGGATACAGAATATACAAATTCAGTACTGAAAATGAACCATTTAAGACAGAAGTAAAGCACTTCATATTAAGAAAAAGAAAGGAAAACATTGTGCCATATGTATTATACATTAGTTATAGCAACACATATTATGAGACTTTATGCCTGGCACAATTCAGTATATATATATATATATACCTATCATATGAACAGACCTAAATATTAGTTACAAATATCTGGCAAAACTACTGACTTCAGTGAAATATGCAGATTTTATACAAGATGATATGCTTTATTTTGCATGTATTTACTTTTGATAAGCTCTAAATGTGTTAACTATTATGGTTTAATTCTTTGAATAAATACCTGAAGCTGTGTGGAAGAATAATTTTAGGGTAATATAGTATCATCTTAAAGAAATAACAAAGGGTTAATACATGTCAGAGACCTGTTCAGGCATATCAGGAAAACTAGATAAAGGTCATGTGAACAATAGAGACAAAAATATAACACACAAAATGTACTGAAAGATGACTAACAGATTACTAAGAAGTCAGCAGATGTCATGTGAACAACCAAATTGGACAGTTGTTAAAAGTCACAGAAATTTCAAGGGTAGTGGCTCAACCCAAAAGGTATAAGAAACCAGAATATTAATTTCATATGGATCATTAGAGTGTAAACCAATGAACCAACCAGAGTAAATGTATGCCCTGACTGACACTGTTACGTAAATTCAGTTGTTCATAAAATAGACCTACACCTATAATATTTGACCATTCTGTTTATGCTATGAATGAATGCTCCCTGTTCAAACATTAGCTGAAGAGTAATAAATGACACAGATAGACAAGCTTTTCTCCTGCCTGATTACTGATTTGTCCTGTTAGAGAATATGTTTCTTTAAGATGTTGATTTCTACCACAGCTGCTAACATGCAGGCTGCATAAACTATGTGATCTATCAGCTTATTAATGCCATAGAAGGCAGCTAACTGAATAAATTATGCTTTCTTTATAATTTCACTTAAACAAGTCTTTAATATTAAGTTGAATTGTTTCTCTTTTCTTTATGATTCCTTGGATTTAGTGTTCAGTTAAACTGAGTGTTGGAGAGCCCCTGATGATGGGCAAGTACCACTAATCCATCAGATTTCTTAACCAGCTAATTCAGGCAGGGCCATGGGACAGCTAAAGCCAGTCCAGCAATCATTGGGTGCGAGGAAAGAACACCCCCTGCACAGAGCACCAGTCCATCGCAGGGTGAGAGACACAGACACACAAACATTTATACTTGGGCCAGTTTAAGAATGACAATTTACGTGACCCATTTTTTTAGAATAAGAAATCCACGGGAACAAGGGGAGAATGTGCACACTCCATGCATGGAGCACCCAGGACACAAACCCAGTCTCCTTGTTATAAGGCAGCAGCGCTATCACTGCACCACCCATTTCCACAAACATTTGCACATAATGCTAAAATAATAATAATGAGCAGACTTTAGTATTTCACTGTACCCCAGACATTGTGGCAATCATTACAAAGTCAACTTTTTTTTTTACAGGTTTCAGTATATTTACATAAGGAAAAGATAATTCATACAGAAAAGACAGTATGGTGACGATACTCTGATGTGATGGTACTCTGATGCATTTACAGATTATGGATGTTTATAGAAGTGTGATGCCACACTTTATTCAATTTCTTCTATTCATGTGCATTTCGCATTAAGATGTTTGGTAGAAATGTTGGGTTACTGCTCATTTGCCACTCAGTATACAACAAAAAAATAATTCAAGTCGTTTCCACTCTCACCCACTGGTAGCTACCACAATAAAAAAAGGCACACACAATTTTCCGCTCTCATGCTTTAATCTCCTATTGTGAACACTGGGCAAATTCTAGCTGTCTGAGTTTTGACAACTGGCACCAGTTAAATATAAGATGGAGCATTTTCATCTAGCATTATGATAACATTCAATTATTTTTTTATTTTAACCGTCTGAATTATACATGATATTTGTGTAGTCAGATGATAGTTTAGTCGAAAATGTATCTTTATGATTCTACAGTTCTAACTAGTATGTGTAGAAACAGGGATCTCATTGTCAGGATTCACGAAGGTCATTTGTCTTTAACCCTCTAGTCACTGCAGGCTTTGCTTCTTTAACAATAAACAAAAATGGTCATGTCAGATAGGAATCCTACCTTGTCAAGAAGACTACTGACCACTTCACTTGTAAGGGTCTCACCAGGAAGTGGCCATTCCTCTATCAGCAATCGTGGAGTACCTGGACCTGCAGAGGCAGCATATTTTGAGCTGTTTATCCATATGTGAAGAGAACACAAAGAAGAAACAGAAGAGATGTCAGTGGTCTCAGGAGATTTCAGAAATGCTGTTCTTAACTAGGAATTAAATTAGGCAAACTTTGGTAAAGTTATCATAGCAGAAGTTCATAAATCATTTTTTCAAACTTCCTTATCTTTTTGTTAATACACAAGTTGCTCTTGTCTATACTTTTCATCCTGTTGATTCAACTTACTGTACATAGGCAAAGTAATTATTTTTTTTAATCAATCGTCATGCCCTATGGATGCTACGAACTTCTGTAAAAACAATTTTTTAAATTACATTTTTGTGAATATCGCATTGAATTTTGATTCTGTGTTTGGACTTTCATCGTGACAATGCAACATATACAGTAACTGCCCGAGATTGAATTTCGTTTCTTTCTCTCTATTAAATAAAACGACTTTTTCAAATGTTTGGCTCTTAGATTTGTTAATTATCTTTGCAAAAGCTATTCTAACGGGAAACTGTTAACGTTTTAATACGAATGGCAACAGACCCCCGTGTCCCTGTGTTAGGATATAGCGGGTTGGATAATGATTGGATGGATGGCACATCAAGATCTCCTTTGTTGTATAATGTTATCCACGGAAGATATACTACATTACCTTTCTTGGATACATCCTTCTTTCTACAGTAATTCGTGCAGTGGAAGACCGGACGGTGTTAACGGTTGTAGTTATTCTTCGGAATACTGTAAGTTGATGCTTTCATCTTCTGCATGATCACCACCAACTGTTTCAGCAGTCTGCAACTGATCCACATTTTTGGCGTTAATTCATTTGACTTTTTCATTTCTCTGTGCTAGGATTGCCTGTGTACTCATTTTTTCTGTTGATAACCCTTTGTGATGAAATTCTTAAATAAGATTTGGGTATAATACGTCTTCTTTAATTGGGAACTTAAAATGAGGAAAACGTTAAAATTTATAAGAGCTGAGAGAGCAGAACTGTGTTTGACAAAAGCATTCACATGAATGAGAGGTGATATTACCGTGTGCGTGGTTAAAAATGGTTGAGAGGAGGGTGTGACTTGAAAAAAATCTCATGGCCAAAGTCTCAACTTATGGGACTTGAAAAAATCTTCCAAAAAGAATCATCTCGTCGCAGTATTTTTTTTATTATAATAGAGAGATATATAATATCTATGCTGTTTATTTTAAGAGAATGTTCAGAGGACAACCTATTGTCAGAACTGAAAGGGCAAAGGACAACACAGAACAGACCCTTCACACTCTACACTATTAGACATGCTTGTGACTGTAGAGCATCTTCAAGTAATAAAACTAAGTGGGAACTTCAAGGTTGCAGTAAGCTGTTTAAATAATACACCATAAGCAGTTCAGTAACTTCTGAGGGCACCAAAATGAAAGGAAGGCAGTGTTATACTGGCAGAACGCATTACAAGTCAGCAGAGAGCTCCTGCTTTGTCCTGGGTATATCATTGAAGGCAGACAGGTGGGGAGCTACCATGTGTCTTTACTTGGGTATGGTCACTCAGGATTCAGTGGTACCTTAAGCCAAAAGAGGGTAGTATTTATACAGACTGGTATACATTCAGAGATGTGTGTGTATATAGATTTGATTTTCACGGTACTGCATATTTTTAAAATATTATAGCATGTACCCAACATGCCACACATTCCTTTATCCGTTTGACTGCTTTCCTGGTGAAGTACAATAAGAATGAAAACATTAGACAAATCATTTGCCAAATAAGGACATCAGGCAATGGGGAGGGTTGGAGTCAGGAAAGGAATCCGGCCATAAAAATCATGCGAAAACCTGCAAAACAAATATCAATCCCATATAAAAATGGGAATATCAACAGAAGAAGACGATGCTACTTCTTTAAATGGTACAATAGAAATCTACTGTAAAAAAAAAAAGAAAAGTAAAACTCCCTCTGTGTGATTTGTCAAAATAGACAAACTCAAAAAGGTGATTTACATTATAACAAGAAGTCCTACAATGAGTACTCAGAGCAGATTACAGGTAGTCAAAGAGTTAGTGTTTTAATTGCGTCTATGTTTTTTTGTTGTATTTTAAGCTGCAGGTTTAATAACATACAAACAAATGAATAAATCCAGCATACAGGGTTGGAGGTGTATCCAATTAAAGTGCAGCTCCTCAGCTGACCTTGCTGAAATCCTGGACTCAACATGAACACTCTGAATAAACCCCTTACTCACTTCTGGGTGCTATCTCCCATATTAGGTTACCCCACTCCAATTTAAGGAAATCCCCCAGTGGGAAAACAGGATGCACCCCTGAGCTCCTGGAGATGTCTGGTTAACCCAGTTAAGAGCAGCTGCCTTTAACCAACTTGTACTGCTACCATAGGTCCTGGGTGCTGTACAGGACATGAGAAAGTACGCTGCAATCTGGATGGCATGTTGTGACTGGTTTCAAATTCAGTTTCTTGTTATTTAAGTATAACAGCAGCTGTTACTGTAGCGGTCTGTTTAAAGCAGCCAAAAAATCTCCATGTAGCAACAGCACTAAGTATGTGCACACCTGACGTTGTAAATCTTTTGTTTGAAACATATCGGCACGTTGCAATTCAAAAGATAACACCAAGCATAATGAACTGTAAGCAAGCAGCTGCTTTTGAATGTCCCCTACCATGACCACTCCACAAACCTATGAACAAAAAACTTTAAGCCTTCAACTCCAAGAACATAAGATGTTTGACACATGACCCCTTCATCTGAAAAGCTATGCTCAAATGTTTCTCCTGCACACTTTTTAAAAACTGTCAATGTTATGTTTCAATACCGTAAACTCCACAATCAGTTCTAATGCTCTGATATACACTTCGACATCATAATCAGATCCAGTATTTTAAAGGGTCCCCCATGATCAGCTCAAATACTGGAAATGTAATCATTTTTGACACTCAAATGTAAACCAGATATCCAGTTTTAATACTCCACTGTAAAGCCCTTAATCAGTTCCAATACTCAAAATACAATACAATACAATTTATGTTTGTTTTTGTTTTGTTCCACCACTTTTCTGTAGGTTCTGCTTTTTTTCCATCACCCTAATGCTGAGGAACATCTCCACAGGGTGAGCTTCTAGCAATACAATACAATTTATTTTTGTATACCCCAAAATAATACAAGAAGTGCCTCTTGACAGGGGCGGCACGGTGGCGCAGTGGGTAGCGCTGCTGCCTTGCAGTTGGGAGACCTGGGTACCTGGGTTCGCTTCCCGGGTCCTTCCTGCGTGGAGTTTGCATGTTCTCCCCGTGTCTGCGTGGGTTTCCTCCGGGCGCTCCGGTTTCCTCCCACAGTCCAAAGACATGCTAGTTAGGTGGATTGGCGATTCTAAATTGGCCCTAGTGTGTGCTTGGTGTGTGGGTGTGTTTGTGTGTGTCCTGCGGTGGGTTGGCACCCTGTCCGGGATTGGTCCCTGCCTTGTGCCCTGTGTTGGCTGGGATTGGCTCCAGCAGACCCCCGTGACCCTGTGTTCGGATTCAGCGGGTTGGAAAATGGATGGATGGATGTCTCTTGACAGCCCCCAGCCTTGACTCTCCAAGAAGAAAACTCCCAAAAACACCCTTGTAGGGAAAAAAATGGAAGAAACCTTGGGAAAGGCAGTTCAAAAAGAGACCCCTTTCCAGGTAGGTTGGGCGTGCAGTGGGTGTCAAAAAGAAGGGGGTCAGTACAATACAATACACAGAACAGAACAAATCCTCAATACAGTATAAAAATCTAAATTTTACAAGTACAGACCAGAATTTAACAGCAGATGATATCACACAGTAAAATCAAACAGCTGAACCAGTAATGGTCTGACAGGTGTAGTGGCTTATCAGCCATCTTCACTAATCACTGCAATCAAAGTGCTTCAAACAAGAAGTATTAAAATAAAAAAAAAAAGAATAAAGGCAGTGGGATTAAACATGTTTCTGTTTTAATAATTAATATGTCACTAGTATTACCACACCTAACTTTTCTTTCCTTCCTAGCTCTTCATCAGAATCTGTTTCTATAATAAACAGATTTTCTATGTTTAGAACTGCACTTTTAAACTTACCCTAAGTTCTTGTCTATAAGCCGGACTCATGTATTAGCCGGATACCAAAAATCATATGAATTTTTAAAATAAAATCGTATCATAGATAAGCCAGACTCATGGATAAGCCGAACGTACTATAACCTATAACTAATAGAAGGGAGGGAGGTCAGTGGTCTCACTCGCGCCCATTTAATTTCTTTAAGGGGGGAGAGAGTGTGAGATATTGCCGTCTCTCTCACTCCCCGCATGGCGCGGTTGGAGCGGCCGGAGCGCGTTCTTTCTGCTCTGGGCGTCGCCGAGTCAACACGAGCGCGTAGCGGTCATTTAAATTGTGATTTTATATGTAAGCATATTTAAATATATATCGCGGATTTCTGCGGACAATGGGTCTTTTAATTTCTGGTACATGCTTCCTCAGTTGGTTTGCCCAGTTGATTTCATACAAGGGACGCTATTGGCAGATGGCTGAGAAGCTACCCGGCTTACTTTCTCTCTCTCTCTCTCTCTCTCTCTTGCGCTGACGTAGGGGGGTGTGAGCAGGGGGGCTGTGTGCAGCTGCTTCCTGAAAGAAATGCTGCACGGAGCTTCGCATACTTAAAAGCTGAAAGGGCACGTATTGATTTTTTTTATCTGTCTCTCTCTATCTCTCTCTATCTCTCTCTTCCTCTCTCTTCCTGCTCCTGACAGAGGGGGTGTGAGCTGCCGCCTTCAACAGCTTTGTACCGGCGGTGCTTCGCATACTTAAAAGCCAAAAAACCCTATTGATTTTTTTTTTGACTGCTTGCTTTGCACTCCTTTGAAAAGGAAGATATGTTTGCATTCTTTTAATTGTGAGACAGAACTGTCATCTCTGTCTTGTCATGGAGCACAGTTTAAACTTTTGAAAACGAGACAAATGTTTGTTTGCAGTGTTTGAATAACGTTCCTGTCTCTCTACAACCTCCTGTGTTTCTGCGCAAATCTGTGACCCAAGCATGACAATATAAAAATAACCATATAAACATATGGTTTCTACTTCGCGGATATTCTTATTTCGCGGGTGGCTCTGGAACGCAACCCCCGCGATGGATGTATAAGCCGGACTTATGTATAAGCCGATATTCTATTTTTTCATTTTCACAACTTTTTTCCTTAGATAAGCCGCGGCTTATTGACAAGAACTTAGGGTACTTAAACCTAAAAGTTTCTATTTTTTCTCTTTGCTGTATTCTGTCAAGCTTGCCATAGTATTTATAAAAGTAACTTGTGGAACAACAACTTCTTCCATGCTGCTTTCTGCTGGAAATAACAAAAGAATGACCAGCCTTATAGGGAGACATTCCCATGTCTACCATTCACATTCAGACAGAATAAAAGAGCATAAACAGCCCAGGTCTACTGTACAACTATTGTACTCAGTGTGATGAACTTTGGTATACTGTAAGCTTGGTACACTTTCAGTATGCCCTTTAACGTAAAGTCTATGATATCACAGCTGCTTGTTTTTAACTTGTACAGTTTGACTTGAATATTTTAACTTTTTCTTCCAAAACGACAGAAGTGGTGCCTCAGTCGGTCTTTTCCAACTCAAAAGGAGTTTGCAGAGGCTTAAATAATTTATTATAGCATAAAAAGCAAAACTGACATGAAGATTTACACTGCATCGCACATTGTGTGGTAGGAAGCAAGTCTTATTTTTAGTAATGTACTAGCTGTGTTACCCGGCTTCACCCAGGAAATGTCCTATTGCAATGGTGATACACCCATCCTTGCACTTTATAATTTGGCATAAAACAATCTTCAGTTATTCTTTTTGCACCAAATGATGCCATTTGAAACACGCAATTATATTTTCTTATAGCACTGAGAAAATGTTTTAATAGGCCATGGCGAAAATTAGATTTTTCCACTTTTGTGACATATTCCAAGGGGTTCATCAGTTCATTTCAAAGCACAACAGTGAGGACATTTAATTTTAATGGACCCAATAAAAATGTCTTTATTAGATTCATAATTAATGCATGAGTTATAATTAAACCCATCATTGCAATATTTCAGCCATGGCAAATATCTTTTTTTGATCTGCATGTCAAACAGAAGTTTCCGTGTTCCTGTCAGTATGTTTTGAGGTGGTATATTTACTACCAGCATCCCTGTCAATCGTGGGATGCTTATGCATTTATTTAACAACTGCAAGGTTGTTCACTTTTGGATTTTTTGTGTATATGTAGCAACTACAACTCAGTTGCTTCTGATATTGAATGTAAATCTAGTATGGCACTTACATTTTTACAGTATGTTTTATTAGTATAGTTTTGAGATAATTTGGTCACATCAGATAAGCAAGACAAGGTAATTGCTTGTGATGTTTGGCGTAAACAATATTAAGTTTTAGCAAGATCAATAGTTGTAATAGGTTCATAAATGTCAAAATGACCTCTGCATAAGGTTTTTGTTAAGTGCAATCTTTTAACAGACTGTTTACCTAAATTTAGCCAATAATACCCCATTTCTGTAAATATCAAATACTCTTGTAAAAATGCCTGAAGTTGGTAACAATTTCCAAGTGGTTGCGTAGACTGAGGGATTACGCATATCATTCATATATGAGTTCATCACAATTGTCACCATTTCTGGTATTTGAGAAAGCTTTGTATAGCACCCACTGTCTCCCTACAATCTTATGCCGAATTTCCAAACGTAATACATTTGTAACGTACTCATACAGTGATAGACAATAAAATAATCTCCATCTGCCTTTACACGTATTACAAGGTGTGGAATTGGTACAATATCAAATCAAAATGGATTCATTTTAATGGACCAAAACCAATACACAATTTGAAACAGGAGTTTTGTATGGAGATTCTTTCTTTATTCTTTCCAATTCACAGCTCAATATCCTGTTTTTTTCTTGGCTAAAACACCTCTACTTCTTCTCTCATCAGTCCACCCTATTAGTCAGTGGTGCCGTTTATCTACACCGCTCATCCGCTAGTGGTCCTCATTTGCACTGGCACACTTCAAACAGGCCATTGAGTGGCTGCTACTGTTTCTCTTCAGTCTTCTGTCAGCTCTGTGTGGCACGTTAGCATAGTGTACTCAGTACAGTATTAAGGGCCAATAAAAAAGCATTTGTCAGTTAACTTTCCTTTATCTACAAACTAGTCATTTAGCCCGTTACAATAACGGGCGCTAGAACAGTAGTGCGTAAACATTAGTAGGAACAGTCTATATTAAATGGCAAGGGACTCTGACCTCATTCTTTTTGTTGGTCGTATTTTTCTTTCTCTCAGCCTTTCTTTTGTTGATATTTACTTGCTGAGCTGACCGTTCTTCATGGGCTGCTGCCGTGTATTGT
This sequence comes from Erpetoichthys calabaricus, assembly GCF_900747795.2. Lineage (NCBI taxonomy): Eukaryota > Metazoa > Chordata > Cladistia > Polypteriformes > Polypteridae > Erpetoichthys > Erpetoichthys calabaricus. The sequence goes on along the minus strand of NC_041401.2, from coordinate 158,796,405 downwards.
GTGTCTTTAATTTTCTGTGACAGTAATACTGTCTTGTACGGCTCTATTCAATAAGGGCGCGTAGATAATTTAGTTCAAATGGCTCTGGAATATGTGAAGAGCAACAGGTGCAGATCTTTATTTACGCGCACCTTTATTCGCTGTGCCCAATTAAGGTCGTCCTTTTGAGGCTCGCCTTTTTGTGCGCGCCCTTATTGAAGGATACCGTCTTGTACGTCCGTAATATACCTTTAATTTTCTCTGGCGGTAATACAGGCGTGCGTGTCGGTAATATGCCTTTAATCTCCTCTGACAGTAATACTGGCTTGTATGTGGCTGTAATATGCGTCACTGTATTGTGTACCTTTAATTTCCTCTCGCAGTAATACTGGTTTGTATTTCTGTAAAACGCCTGTAACTTTCTCTGACAGTAATATCGTGCATCACATCGTGCCCCGCGCATGCGCACTTCACCAGAAGACACCCACACACGGACACCTGGACGCACATAGGGATTTTATATATATATAGATTACACCAAATTTCAATCAAACCTGACAAAGCATTTTTGAGATTTTGGTGCATTTAGTTTTTGTATTGTAGGAGATTTTTTTTTTACCTCTAAATATCAATATATCAAAATGTTCTTTTTTTTTAGCAGATATATACTGCCCTAGATGTACCATCCTGCCATATTCCTCTTTTTAACTAAATGGGAAACAGTTTTTGTTGATGAGTTTGTCAACTTTAATTTTATATTATATATATTACACATACACATACACATATACATATAAATATACATATATGTACTGTATACACACACACACACACACACACAGATGTACCTGGCATACACATCCACTGATTAATTTGCATTAAGAACTAGGGGTGAGCAAACATAAACAGAAAACGAGCATGTGGAGATGTTCAATCTACAGTCATACAAGGTGCAGAAACAGGCTATGAGAAGTTATTTAAGTATGTTTGCAAGTGAGTAACTACATCAGTAATGCACTTTTAAAAGGCATCACATTATATGTAATGGAGTTGTTTCTTTACCTGGGTCGGAGCCGTGACAATACAGCCCGATACAGAAGACTGACTGGAAGCTGTCGCTTTCGACCTACAGATAGCACGACTGGATGAAGAGTAGCAAGTACAAACCCCTTCCTGTAATGCTGCTCAAGCTCACATGTTATATCTCGCAGGGAGCTGATTCGAATTACTTCAGGGTTTGTTGAACCTGAAACAGAAGAAGACATACCAGGTTTGAAACACTTGACATCATTATATCAAGGCCTGAAGAACTCATTATATATACACAGTTCACCAATAATGATATAAATACAGCTCATCTAAAATTGCTCATTTTAAAACCACAGTGAAAAAAGGCAACTAAACTAAACTTGAAACTGAATGCAAACTTGTTTTTTGATTCTGTGTGTTTACAACTAGGCATACAGACTACATTGTGTTGATTTAACCAACAATATGGCTATATTTTGGCAAGATTTTTAATAGTGACTCAAAGTTAATTCAAACTGGTTTTAACCACAGCTACCTTAATTTGTGTATCAAAGGCAATAACATTTCCATATATAAAAATAACTATTATAGTAACACTTAACACAGATAGAAATAACTACTATCTGTATATTAATTAGCTGTCTTTTTTTTTTAACTAAAATTTTTCTATGAGAAAATTAGAAATCATAAGAAATATGTGGGCTGACAAGGCTAAATTCATGTTAATTGCTTAAAACAAAGTTTCTTACATATAATGCTAACTATTCTTTAAAATTAATAAAATATTAGAACATTTGTAAATGGGCATTCCACTACTAATCAAAAGTAATATGTGAATATAACGGTAGCCCATACATTTTGTACAAAATAACAGCAAACCTGGCAAACAAAATCCTAAAGCTGTGTGGACCAATTCCAGTTAGTACCAATGAATTTGTTGATTTCTTTAATAACAAAATGGACAACATAAAAAAGCCATCTAAAAGATCTGCTATATGTGGACTACATAAGGCCATCTTTAACACTTAATAAACTTGAATTAAAATAGTAAATGTTAAGAATGATAGATGCAGCCAGTAAATAGGTCAGTGAGGACAGATGAAGAAATGCCAACAGTCCTTAGATGTTTGAGGTAACTGAGGGGCTGGCTGGTGAGCATTTTTGACAAGAGCTGAAATGTGTTGTGCCCACTTCAGTTTATCAGTGATGGTCACTTCTAGAAATTTAAAGCGGCTTAACTCTTAACAGCATCCTCTGTGATGCTGATGGGACTGTGGCCCGTTTTCTGCTTTCTGAAGTCTATAACTACCCCCCTTCATTTTGCTGAAAATAAGTGTGAAATTTGTGCACTGTCACTTCAGCAGGTAGCAGTCTCATCATTGTTGGTGGTCAGTTCCACGACGGTGGTGTCATCAGCAAATTTAGTGAATGGGTTGGAGCAGCGTTTGAGCACACAGTCAGAGATGAACAAGTTTATCTAATCCAAGTCCTAAATGTGTTACATTAACTGGAGTCTTTACAATGCCTCCCGGTACATGCAGGTGCTCTTAGATGGACTGGCATCATGCCCAGTGTTTATTTCTGCTTAGTGTTCACTGTGACTTGGATGGCCTTTGGTCCCCATAACCCTCAAGTGTATCTGAGCAGGCTGAAAAATGAATGGATAGATGAAAATCAAACAAGCAATATGCACTGAAAGTGAAGATAATGGCTTAAGCTTAAAGAAGTTCTTTGACAGAAACAATGTGGTCTCTGACCTAAGTAAATAGTTACATATACTCACTGTGGATGTTCTTATTATGAAGTATATTGAAATTTGGACAAATTAAAACAATGACAGCTATGTGAACAATACAAAAATCAAACTAACATAACTAATACAGGTAGTTACAGAATCAGGGTGAACTGGTTTGTGATTTCTACAGGTGTGTATGTGCATTTTTTTAAATATTAGTCAAAATCAGAGAATGTAAACATTATCATTATTGTACAAATTTGTAAAGATCCCAAAAAGCAAATATATTCCAAACATTATACTGTAGATTGCCTACATCAATGATGATAGAAATAAATGGTTGATTTGTAAAGTTACTTTACCACATTTGGCCTTTGTTCAATTTGGAAATAATTACAACTCAGTCCTACCATATCCAGCCACTGCCTTGTGGAAAAGTTGTCCAATTGTCCTTAATGATCAGATAAAAAAATGGACACTGTTTCTATAAATGCTAAAAATAAAAAGATGGAAAATAACATAAAAAGATTTCCATAAGGAATAAGTTATGACCTTGAAGACCATCAAGCAAAGAATCCAAACACTCTTACTGACGTGCCCAAGGGGAAAACACAGTTGATTCCTTTGATCAACCCCAAAAAGAGCTAAAAAAATAAATACTTTTTTTTTTTATTAACACGGAACAGCATGCTGTTAAACAGGACAGAAAAGCAATTCACTACAAATAATTATGCTGAAAAAGAAATGGACAATACAACTGCAACTTTAGCCTGAAACTGGCAAAAATGAAGCAACTTGTAAAGTTTACACAAATCAAGAACAACACAACAGCCAACAAGGTCAAGAAAAACTATGTACAAAAGCTTGGGAGACATGCAAATTGATAAACAAGGCATATGTCAGCAGATTAAATGGACAAAAATCATAGATAAACAAAAAAAGATGCACCTTTAGCCTCAACCCATGTCAGCATATGCAGCTGTAGCAGTAAAATCCAGACCAAATCCATCTGTTGGCCTACCTCATGCAGAATGAGCAGAAAAACTGGCGAGTACGATATACACTGAGAAGAAATGGTAAAAATGAGACCAACGCTGTTGAAAATAAGGCAAATATAAGCGGGCCCTAATGCTTTCAAAATTGCCGTCACCCAAACTACTGTAACTGTAGAATAAATCAGTGGATATCACAGGTGAGAAAAGCCCTCAATGTAACTCTTTAGAAACTGAATTCTTCAGAAAAAGTTATTTTTGTGGAAAAGTTACAATTTTTATTATTAATTAAAACTGCATAAAACAAATGTTTGAGCCTTCTTTTCATATTTCTGAAGCATATGATACCGTTCAAATCAACCAACTGCACGCACTGCTCTGTTACATGTTTTGCAATGCATGTTGTACTGCTGACACTGTTTTTTAAAAGCACACTCATTGTCAATTTTTTTGACGGTTTAAACTCCTCATCTGACACAACATAATCCACTGTCAGATAATCCATCAATTTTCAAACCTGCTTACACTGAGCAGGGTCACAGAGAAGTTAGAGCCTATCCCAGCGGGATATTTTTTGATGCAAGCAGCTGCCAGAATTCGATAACATGCTGCAAATGTACAGAATTCAGGTGATCGTTTGGTCTTTGTTGCCATCTAATAGATAAAACTAAATACATTGTTGGCAACATTTTTAAGTTTTTTCGACACCCGCCTTCTGCCCTTTAAGTTGACTGTTGTCAACAACTGCCTTGAAAGAGTTAAGAGAGGTACAGATAGTCACTGAACCACCAGTACAGAAAACAAAGAGTGGCATTTGTAAGAAGAGCAGCACGGTGGGATCTGTGTTATCTGAGAGTTTGGACACTGATGGTAGTTTTCAAGTTATCTCCATGTTTGTAGGTTTCCTTAAATTACTCTGTTTTTCCCTACTGTTCGAAGACATGCTATCAATTACACCAGCGACTTTAAATTACTCAAGAATGGGAATATGCAAGAGTGTGCACTGTGTTGGTTTAGTTTTCCATCTTGGATTGGTTATCATATACTGTACAGTATTTGGTCACATAGATGGATCCCTGTCACTCTGTACTGAATAAAGCAGGTTTAAAAAAATGAATAATTAAACTTTTTTCAGGAAAGAAGCAACTGATTATACTTATCACCTAATCCAGACCACCAGCACAATGGACATGGTTAAAGCAAAATATGTATTTTTCAATTAAGAATGGATGCATGAGCACATTGAGTAAAACTGGCCCACGAGACGTACGTAACACAATTCCTCTGCACAGTATGAATACTAATACTGTTGATGATGTGAGAATACAAGCGTCTCCATTATCTCTAGTGTTATTTAAAGCATGTGGTTTACATTAATAGGCTAAGACAGAGGTTCTCAAACTTATTTTGTCTACCGCCCACTTTGAGAATCAATTATTTTCTAGCGCCCCCCCCAAAATTTTTAACTTTACCACATCTTAAAAATCACAAACGCAATCATTACTTTAATTATAGCGTGCCATATGTGTCTTATCCTGTTTCTGAGTTCAAACTTACATTTTAAATGAGACTTTCTAACTAACGGGAGCAATAAAAATACAACTTTATAATATTTAAAAAGACTTTTATTCAAATTAAAACAAACATTTCAATTAAAATTGTAAAACTTATCTAATGTGAAGGATGAATCTGATGATTTTTAACAAGTTTGTTAATATCCGGTTCGAATTTACTCAAACAGCCGTAAGTCACTGCGTTCGGTAACATGCAAACGATTCCTCTTTTTATTTAGCAGTGTTGCCACAGCACTAAATCCATATTCACACAAATATGACGATGGGAATGCTGCCAAAAATCGTTGAACAATCGACCACAATCCAGGGTACAATTGTGGGATTGGCTTTTGTAGCCAAAATTCTTGGTAGCCATTTTTGAATTTGATTTTTATTTCCTCGTTCGTTGTCAGTTCTATAAGTTCTTCCTCAAGCTGGGATGATCCTGCTGTGTTGACATTTGAAAAAGGATCCAACACCCAGTCCGGTATTTCCAATTTTAAAATGTCCTGGAACTGTTCTTTGAAATCACTGTGGAGGTTCTCCAAATGTTGGCAGTAAACAAGCAAGTCGTCGTTGATGAAGGGTACTGCTGATAAATTAGGGAAATTGTGAAACTCACGTCTGCCGATGTTTTTCTTGTGTAAGAGCAGTTTGGCTACGAAAGCAGCAACGATATTTTTTGTTTTAATCAAGTTCAAGTTGTCACCTTGAAGTTGGAGAGTGATATCATTAAACAATTTATACAGGTCTGTCAAGTACGCAATATCATTCTTTGATGTGATGAGGTTGTTGCGCAATTCTGTGTCTTTGTTTTCCAAGAACTCTATGATAGAGTCAAACAGATTATAAAATCGAGTCAGACAAGTACCTCTTGATAGCCAACACACTTCTGTGTAAAACAGCAATCGGTTGAAATCTTCATCATTAACAACACAAAGCTGATTAAATAATCTGTCATTTAAAGAGCTCTTTCAGATTTTATTGACTGCTTTGATGACATGTTGCAGTGATTGAAACAGCCGTTCACTCAAATTTCTCGCAACCAAATGTTGTCGATGAATGACGCAATGAACAGCGAGCACATCTGAAATTTTATTTTTTAAGTACGCTATGAAGCCTTTGTGACGCCCTCTCATAGCCGGAGCGCCATCCGTAGCAGCTGATATAATATTCTTCAAGGGAATTTCTTTCTCATCACAAAACTTTTCCAGTGTATTAAATATGGTTTCTCCGGTTGTATCTGTCTCTAAATTTCTAGCAAATAATAGTTCTTGACATATTTTCTCATCTTTAATAAACCTCACGTATGACAACAATAGTGCTTCATTAGTTGGTAAAGTGGACTCATCCAATTGAAGTGAGAATTGACTAGTCTTCAGATGATTGCACAATGAGTCTTCAATATTTTCAGCCATTTCATCAATTCGTATTTGCACAGAACTATTGATCAAAGGAATTTTTCGAATAATATCTGCCGCTGGTTTATGGAGCACAGTAGTTATTACTTCTTTTATTGCCGGTAAAATTAACTCTTCTCCAATAGTGTGTGGTTTGCCTGCTTGAGCAATTAACAAAGAGATATTGTACGAGGCTCGAAGTCCGTCATCGTCTTGCTTAGAAGCCGCTGAAAAAAGTTTTGATACAGTTGGCTGAGCTATGTACTTCTTTTCCAGGTCTTGAAAATAGGCCACATTTTTTTCTTTCTTATCTGGATGCATTTTATTCAAATGATCTTGTAGCCTAGAAGGCTTCATTCGAAAATGTTTTTTGACAAAGAAGGCACATAGGCGAAGATGGATTTGTGGGATTTTCAACAAATCCGTATTTAATATATTCCACACTGTATTGCCGTCTCTTCTTTTTTGCTTCCGACATGGTTTTGTCTTTACAAATACGTGAGTAAAGTATCGAGCTTAAAAAACTTTCTAACGATTGCGCGCGAAAACGCTAATGAAAATAAAAGAAATATTACACGCTCTTATATAGGATTATAATACAGCACGCACCGACAGGAATAAGACAAACATGCACAAACTCGTTTACCTCATTCGACGGAAATCGTACTGAGCAAGTTAGAACGGTAACCATCATTTTTATCGAAAATAAAAAATATAGAAAATAAAAAACATCGAATTAAAAAATGTCGAAATTTTAGTATAAATAAAAAATTGGTTTAGGGGTTAAGGCTAGGGCTAAGATTAATTCGATGTTTTTTATTTTCTATATTTTTTTATTTTCGATAAAAACGACCGGAATCAGTTAGAACAAGTATCGATGATCCGGCCGCTTGATACAGGATTGCACAAATCACGTTGTTTAATAAAAACGTGTTAAAACTTGATTGCTCATGGGCTACCTACAAAAGCCATGATAAATTATTTATATTTATACAATCAAACAGGACAGGAATAAGAACGAAATAATCGATTTAGTATAGTAGGTAGGTTTTGATTTTAGTTTAAATTTTAAAATATTAGAAAAAAAACACAAATCAGCCATCGCCCCCGTAAACCGCTTCAACACCCCCCAATTTTCGCTGGGCCCTTTAACGCCCCCCTGTAGGCCTCCAGCGCCCACAAGGGGGCGTTATCGCCCACTTTGAGAAAGACTGGGCTAAGACAAGGCCAAAAGTGTCAGGCACTACATTTGTTATTGAATCTCAAATCTGCACTATACTGTATCAGTGTGAGTGACTAGAAGCGATCATCAGCATAAAAAGTAGTTGTACCACAGCAAATCAAAAAAGCAATCCATTAACAGTAGTTTTATGAATACAGTAGTATAAAAAAAAAAAAAAAAAAAAACTTTTTTGTTAGTTGTGGATGATGTCAAAGCAAGTCCTCACAAAGCTTTTCCATGACAAATTAGCAGCATAAAATGCAGAAACTGTTGAACTGCAGCAAAGAATCAAAGCAGGACTGTACAGTAAACTAATGAAAAGGAGAAGGCAAAAGCAGAACAAGAAAAGCAATGTGATGAACATCATGAGATATTAAGAAAAATATGATAGTGTGGAGCCGTCTAATTTCAGGCCTTTAAGGGAGGTCTGATTAAGAATTAATCTCAGGGAACAAATGTTAGAAATTCTAATGGTGCACAATAAATGGTTCCTGTATATTTAATGAAAAAAAAAAAGTGTGACCAAAGGTACAAAGAGGCATCAAAGCCCACCTCTCCGTCTCATTTATTAAAAACTAGCGTGGTCCCCGACAGTTGCCGTGATCCCAGTGATCTTTTAATTTTTTCCACACAAATTCAGTAAATGGATGGACTAAGATTTTTTTGGTGGCTTCGCCTATAGAGGTACAAAACTTTGTTCTGTTATGTTGGTCAGGATCTGGATCTATTATTATCCATAAACGGATTTATCGTGCATTTGTATTAGATCCACCTGCTGCTTAGTTCTGCTGCCAAATAAATGTGTGTATGTATTGAAAACATCACTTGGCTGCCCGGGTGAGTGCAATCATTGCTTATATTTACCACTTGTTTCCTGACCTTATATGTTTACATGACCTCAATGGAGTCCAGTTTCAGTCTTACAATCTTGTCTGCTGCCCAAATAGGATACTGTAGTTTACGCTTGGACTGAGCAGATGCATTGCCATGCCAGACTATTGCGGAGAAAGTGAGAATGTCTTCAATGACAGCTCTATAACACTGGACCAGCATCGACACAGACATTTTAAGTTAACAGAGATAGAACATACACTACTGTGCTTTTTTGACAAGATCAATTACGTTTAAATTATAATATTAAGAGCATGAAAAATGGCTAATAGGATACTAACTCAACTCAACAGGCTCATAAGAAGGAAGACTGCAATCCTATTGCAGAAATAACTACTGAATGTTTCAACTAAACAGAAACATCAGATAGGAGCAGAAATGTAGAGCCAGTCATGAGGAATAGAAAAGCAGAACGGAACTCTAATGCTCTCTTAAAAGATACGTAGCAATGTGAGAAGATCTAAAAAGCAAACAAAAAAAGCTGCAGGCTCAGAAGATCATCCAGCAAAATTTTATTTAAAAAAAAGAATGAAAAAAAAAAACACACACACACACACCTCTGTTACATTAGGCTCATAAGTGCTAAACACTATGCCAGGTACTCATTTTTGATCCTTCTGTTTTTCCCTAAGAAAAATATATACCTTTAACAACATACTTTCTACTGGCCAATTCCACCCATTAAAAAGCAATGGCACGATTTGGGGTCAAGTTATCGTTAATAGTACTTCCTTCTATTATTTCACCAATATCAAACTGGATTTGTTAAAGGCAGACAATTTTCAAACCTTCAACAGACAATCAAAATAACATATCAAAAGTGAAAAATTACAATAATGGAATGCTGAGTTCAGCAGAAGCAGCTGTGAAGTGCATTACCAATTTTGCATTTTCATTCACTTATTTAAAGCTGTATGTCTATATGAGCTTTCCAGATCCAGTTTCCTGTTCCATCCCAAACCCTTACCAATAATGGACCTCTTCCTTGTTCTCATGCTGATATTTCGTTTAAACAGTAAGCTGTTGTGCAATCTAATGGAATATCTCAGAAGGTTCCAGATATATGTCTGACAAGCAACTGCAACAGTAGCGCTCAGTCATTTACTCTGGACTTGATGAGAATGGTGACCATATGGAGTTTTGACACCCTGGGCACAGGCTACTTCCTCTCCCTGTACGGTTTTTAAATCTTCTTTTGATATTTATTTACTCACCATTACCTTCAGACTGCTTAATTTCTTTTGCACAACCCTAACTCGCATTTGGATGAATTAAGCAGGGCTCTCACACTAATGTGGTGCCCACCATTTGTACCTAGCCTTTTTTTTTTTCCTTTAAACATTTGCTTAAATGCCAGGCCATACTTTGTGCCACAAGCAATTACTAAAAGTTTAGCATTTGATCATGTATATCGGACAGCCTGGTGTATTTCTGATTTCAACTCTGACTCTGCTTGTAACACACTTATCATTAAAGCTTTCTGATGAATTGATAGGTGGATTACTGTTATATGTGTTTCCTTTCTGACAGGAAAAAGGATGTTATGATTTTGTATCCTTGGGAATTTTACCAAAAATGTTATTTTTTTTCCCAGTGAGTCAGGTATTTTTTAGATTTTGAAACTTGTACAATTCAGTTTTACTTTCAGGTCCTACTTTTATTTTGATCTGTAATCAGTTGTTAATTATGCACTGTGTTTTGGAAAACACACAATCCCATAATTTTGGGTAACTGAGGCTATTACTCAGGTACTCCTGCTTTGTGGTTGTTTATACATTAAGTACTTAGTTCATTGACATTGCCAAGGCTTCTGGTATATGTTGAGCCTTTCGTTTCCTAGGCCCAGTCCTTAACTCACCCTTGTAACTTGCCAGATTTTCAACTGTGTCAGAAGAGCAAAATGGCATCGCCTCTCATCCAGACAAAAAAAGTACATGAATTCCCCACAAAGAAAGTGCATCACCACTTCATTAGTTATATAAAAATGACTGCACTTCACACATGAATTTAGCAAGAATGGCCAAGTTTGCTGATGCAAATATGATGCTCATCGGTGTCTTCTCTATTTACAAAGAGTCCATGTACAACAATGAGGAACCACAACTGGTCAAATGGTGTAGCCTATTTACAGTACCATAGAAATAGAAGTCAAAGAAAAGAAGAGATGGAAGACTAAGAAAAAAAAGGAATTTTATACGTCAATAATCAGATTAAAGGGGCAGTGGAAAATGTAAATTCTTGAGCATCCATATTTACCTTTGTGCTAAAAACAAGAGGTAAATGCATTTGTCAAGAAAGTTCACATCTGTCCATTATTTGCAGTCTTGTCATATTTCTTGTGATATCTGTGTAGTTTGAGTCAGTAGCAGTTCCCAATTTCACTGTTTTTTCAGGCATTTGCTAAAGATGCTGCACCTCCAGCCTCACATTTTCCACAATTAGTACCATTTTATAAATGTATTCCAAAAATGACTGGAATGTCCTTGCCTGCAGCAAGGCACTACATTTGGACTCTATTGCTACAACTTGTATCAACAGTTTTGTCTTTTCTCAATGTTCCATTTTTTATAAATATGTGCCTGCACAGAACTGAGTAACACTTTTTGAGGAGTGGAGCTGATATTTCTCTCAAATTATAATTAGTCCAAGTAACTGGAACGTCTTCCTTAATTTCACTTGATTATGTGCTTCTTACGTTGGTTCTCCTTGATTGTATCTATGGACACAGAGATTACTACTTTAAAAAGGCAGCACTCCAAACAGGAAATATTTACCCTGAGGTAAGTCCTGAGGTGCTGTTGGAGATCTTCACAAGCCGAAACTCAGAAATATGCATTAGAATCTATTTGTTTTGCACATGGGTCATATTGTTCATTGGCTTTTCAAATCCTGCTTGTAGGCAAACAGATTAAACTATGTCAGGTCTAAAATTATCCTAAAAATGATTTTGGTGAAAGGCACTTCATTGAACTCTTCTCTAGGGCCATTCATGAGCATTCAGTTCAACAGGTTAAATGAAGCGACTCTAACTGGCAAGTTCCTATTTAACTTTGTTATGGCTTGGGGATTGCAATAGGCAAAATAAAAAGAATTTAGATTCTATTTAAATGTCTTTTCATACTCCCTTGTTGGACAGTACGTGTTTCCACTCTTCAGCCAATTTCTGGTGTTCCTGAGTTCTAACCAGCTTACACATCCTAGAAGGGACCTTACTTGAGCAACTGTGGATGAGACTAAGGAAGGACATGGAGGAGTAGCTAAGTATTGGAGGACACCCTGAAACCCACATGTAAACATAACAGTGGTGATCTGAGCATGCAACTTGTGAAAGAAGGTCTATAACGCAGTTTATTTTGCAGCACAGCACACCTGCATTCTGGGTCATCTGCAAGTTGTTTCATGAAGCTAAGACCAGTAACGGATTTACCATCAAGGCCTAGACAAATAAACCACTCTTTCATCCACGGTGTGACAGCTGACATTAACTGAAACATTGCTTTTGCACATGCTTGTAACCCTTCAAATTGCCCCTTTGTGTTTCTGGATATATACAGCCTGGGGCTGCCTTCAGTGCTTAGTAGGACACTATAAATACCCAAAGGAGTATGAGGTCCAAGGCTAGAAACTATACAAGTGGGAATGCCAGTACATCATAGTTAAGAAGCAATGCACGACAGACCCATGCTGAGCTGCCTCAACATAGCATTGAATTCGTTAGGATGAGAGAGTAGAACAAGAAGAAAACCTGAGCTTGGAAACAAACTGGAAGGCAGGTGTGCTAAACACTGCATCGACTTGTCATCCCACTTACAAACAGTTAAAATAAGCAGTGACAGTATGGGAAATTAATAAATCATTATCCAATTGTTCTACACACTGCAGGCAAATTATAAAAGTGTAACTTTTTTTTTTTAAAGCAGATTGTTCCACTGCCAAAGCTTCTGCCACTTTCTTGTAGATGCAATATTGTGTAACAGAATGCATCCCTTAGAGCAGTGTTTCTCAACCAACTGATGGGTCACAAGTTGCTCTTTTGTGATAGTAGTGGGTCGAGGTAAGTCGCTACTCCAACAAGTGCACCAGAACCCTCTTTGATTATCAATTCATGAAGGGGGCAAGATCCTCAGTCCGGCTCTGACGTGTTTGCTTCACCAAGGGGGACCATAAGGTCTGAAGATGGCACTTGATTCACCATGAGGACCGTATAACCGTTCTAAGGACTGCATTTGAATCACCAACACAACACACCAACAATCATGTTTAATTCACCAAAGGGGATGCCTATCCCCATAGTGGGTCACAAATGCAATAACATGAGAAAAAGTGGGTCATGACACCAGAAAGGTTGAGAACAACTGCCTTAGGTGTCAAACACTATATATTACTGGAAAAATCTATACATTTTCCTATGAAAAGACGGGGACCTCAGCTGGACTGTTGCTTTGGACATGGTTAGTTTCTGCTTTGGGGCAGAAACTGCGAGGATGGGCTTGGGTCTTCCCATGACCCCTAATTGCATTATGCGGCCTTGGACCAATAGCATGGAAGTGAAGGAGAAAATACAAAACTACACATGTATTATCTTGTTGCTTTTTTTCTTTTTTTAAACACTTTCAAACATCCTGTTGGTTTATAATTCAATTATAAAATCTACGGATGCCAAAAGTGCACATACACCTCCAGAGATCTTCCAATGGTGATATAAGAAACATAAAAAAATGGATCCACCTCAGTAAGCATTAGTGATAAAGATTGTTTAGAGAACATGATAAATACAGCATGGTGGTCTCTATAAAGAAAGTGAATCGCATACAGTATTGCTTGGTATATTACATTGGCTCGAACTTTACTGATGAAAAAGCTCAAGGGTCTCAAACTGCTAAAGAAAACAAATGGCAGTGCAAAAGAAAATGTACCAACCTCAGTGGCACTCAGAGATCACCTGCATTTACTTGTTGCGAACTCTGAAGATGATTTTTAAATCATATAAACTATTACTTTAATCCTTTATAATTATTTAATACCCATAGACATTTACAGGTCCAGAAAAAAAAATTATGACTTTTTAAAAATACCATGGACTTCTATCACATTCACAATGGCAGCTACATGAGCATTTAAAAATGTCCCCAGTCCTGGAAACTCTGAAAATGTTCAAGTAATGATTTAAAAAGAGTCATTTTGTTAGCTCCCTGTAAACAAACGACATCAGCCGATTCCCAGTTCCTTTTTTCAGTTTCACTTCTTGACAACAAGGGTAATGTGCTCCTGCCTCAGCAGGCCTGAATTCCATATTTGTTCTTGTTTTATAACACCACAATGGAAGTGCTGTTTTAAGCAGCCGTCTCTAAGCTTTGATATTCTCACCCTTAATAACAGCCAAACTGAATCAAAACACAGCAGACATCAGTGTCTACAGTAATTAGATAACTGAACGTTTATTCTTTAAGGCATACATTTTATATTCCTTAAATAAGGAAGGCATAAAAATAAAATGAACGTAATACATTGATGGCAAGGAGAAATATAAAATTAGTGTGGTTTTTGTGCCTTCTGCGGACAACTAAAAACACGTCAGAGGACTGCACACAAACATAAGTTCAAGGAAAGTAACCATGTTTTCAGTTCGGCTTCCCTTATGACATTGTTGCTTTCCTTTTTACCACCCAGCTCCTTTTTATATCTTCAGTCTTTTTATTTTTAACATTGACATGCTGTTGGATCATTACAAGAACATTTTAAATGCATTTAAAAGTACACAGAGCTCCATCTATATTTTCTTATCCAGGTGTTTTTCTCTGCTGCCTCATTGACCACATAAAATTGGCACCGTCTGCCTGTCAGCTGCATGGAAATTACAGTGAGTAACTTGGAAACATTTACAGTTCATGTGGCAAAACAAAAGAAGCACTATTATGTGAGAACTTATGGCTAAAGGTTGTACTCTAAACATGGGGCCACGTTCACATATCGTGCACATGAACTCCATTGTCCAATACAGTGCCTTTGATCAGATACACCACCACAAAGCATTTTTAATGTAAATGGATACTGTTGTGGAACATTTTTCTTATGATCTGTAACCTATGGTTCCAGGTTCTACAACATCTCATTTTAATTTGACTGCAAAATGAACATTGTGAAACATGTGACGTAAAAAGAAACCCAAAAAAGCAAACAAATCAGAGACTGCAAGGTGTATAATGGGCAAGAGTGAGAATCCCGATTGAGCGGCTTTTCAGGTTTCAGCGCTTCTGTAAGGGGATCCCTGTCAAGCCACTTGCACAACTTGCACGCTCTCTGCGGTGACTCTTGGGAGTTTGTTGTGTAACCTGGGCAGGTTCTTGTTCTTTCTGATCAATATCTAATAGTGACATTTGCGACATAATAACAGACTACCACTAAGATTCCTTGTTAATAGCTTGTTTTTGTTGGTTATTACCTTTTGAAGCTTTTACATATGTACCCATATTTACTAGATCTTTATTGTATCAATTGCAGGTGCGATCTGTCATGTGTATTCCACCACGCTTGGGGCTGATGCTGGCCAAAAACGAACAATGGGAGTTTACAGCCATGATTAACCCCAACACATCACATAAATCTCCCTTACTGGTTTATGTTTATGTTGACAACCATGTTTGGCGATATTCATTCACATTAAGGATGAAAAGTCCCAATGACCTTCCCAACTGTCTTTACTGTTTACTTTCCAAACAATCAACTCTATTTTGCAAATTGATGATAGGGCATTTGTTAATGAGAAATTGGCCACCAGCAGAGCATCTTGCTCCTTCTACTGGGAACGCTAAATATAAATACTAGAGCAAATACTTTCCTGGCTGTGGTGAAGTCTTTCAATAATGGATTGCATACAAATGGACGGACTGCAAAAATATACATGCTATAGATATGGAAATATTTTTCATGTTGTTTAATTAGGCAAATACAGATGTCTTCAAGGACCACTTCAGGTCTAAACATCTCAGTACAAAACACACTCCAGTACATCTCCTCTGGGTTTATATGGCCAACACAGCAGGGACTGACGCCCATTCAGGCCTAGGATTTGAACCCAGTGTTCTGAAGCTTTGAGGCAGCGGAGTTGACCACCCTGCTGTCCTTGTTGAGGCAGCATCAGTGAAAATGAAAACACATGACTGTTTGCTAAGAGAAGAACTACTGAAAGCAGGATAAGGTAAAACAGCTGTAAAGGGGATAACCTTTTGTAGAACACAACCAGAAATCAGTATTTTCCAGTACAGGGAGGAAACGGAGGTAAACCCACATAAACATGGGTGCAACACAGAGTTTTCACATAAAAAGTGGCCAGGCCATCCCCCTAGAGATGTGAGGCAGCAGCACTAACTTCTGTAACAAAATGCTGCCCACTTTAAACCCTTATTCACCAAAAATGGTTTTACAAACAAACACATTTAAGTAGTTGTATAGGAGCTCAAAATTCCTTCAAAAACATAAAAGTGTCAATTTTCACAAAGTCCTTTGTAGGCACTGTAATTCATAGTTATGTCACAGTCACTAAGTAAAAATGGAATTTCACTAGAGAACTGTTTTTAAGCCTTGAATAATAGAAATCAAATTTATAAATCCATCAATGTATATGTGACGGCACACAAAGCATACTTCCATTCAGATGTACTACACATTGATACAACTCTGGATATCACCCTTTCTGACAGACGACCTGTAAAACAGAAGATACAGCAGGCTACACACTTTTTGCATCGACACACAAGGGAACAGAGTTGAGTAAAGCTAAGCACGTCCAGAGGAGCGGAGTGGTCAGTGCTAATGAGCAGTTGCACGAGTTTACTGCTTCCTGGCTCAGCACCCTCCCCCCACACACAGAGAGCTCTCTGTTCCCCCCCAAGAGGTTCGCAGATTTGTAAAAAGCATAAAGGAAAAGGAAAAGGACCGCAGCCGTGTGACAGAGAGAAAAATAGATGGAATGTACCAAGATTGTTGAAAGAAATAAAGCAAAACAAATGCCATTGCACAAGCCAATATGAATACAGTTAAAGACTCGTCACTATTCAGAATAAACTCTGTGCTAATGAGAACATCGCTGGTAATGTCAGCTGCACAACATTGGCCCCTGTGCCCGTCTCCTCAGGAGTTTGGCATGAAAGGGTTATTGCTTCTAAAAATGAGAAAGCACGACTCGAAAAGAAACATCATTAAAAAGTGATACGGTGCATGCATGACTCCCTAGCCTCCCCAGGTCATCTAAACAAATCTCTCTCTCTCTCTCTCTTAGAAATGTACTGAAGTTACAGCATATATCCATCTTAACAGGTGATGCTAAACACCAAGACATCCACTTCAGTCTGTATAACAGATGAACACCATTCCGGCCAACTTGCTGCCTCTGTTAAAGGTCAGGACAATTCTGCAGAGAAATTCATTCAACTTCACTTTCAAATTTAACAAGATGGATCACATTCTAAAAAAGTGAAATCATTTAAAATCCCTTAAAAGACAGAATTGTGAAGAGTACCTGAATTATCCTGGACTGGTTACCCGACACTGAAAATAACATTTTTAACATCAGTTGCACATTTTATGTTGAATATCTCAAAGCCAACAAGGAAAATCTCAGTTGCACCTATCTAGTAACCAAAAAATGAGAAATTCTGTACTTATATGATAGCAATGTATTGGTGAAGATCTACTAGTAGTACAAAGGAAACATCCATCCATCCATCCATCATCCAACCCGCTATATCCTCACATAAAAGAATAAATAAGACTAATAGTATGGAATATGAAACCCTTCCTAAAGTAAACAACATTCCTGTTAAATCTACAGTTCAAAAATACATTTACCATCAATTTAATCAATAATGAAACGGCTTACCTTGGTTTAGAGCTGTGGGCGCTAAAGCCTACATCACTGGCCTGCCTATTTATTTACAACCTATATGTCTCTGTGGTTATGAGAGGAAAGCCATAGTATATAACAAGTGCACAGGCGGAGATTTGAATTTGGAATTCTAGAGCTATGAGACAGCACTGCCAAGAAAAAGACAAGTAAAACATACAGTATTATCCAGCCTACTTCTGTTGGAATTCAATAAGTGGTGCTTGATAACACAATAATAATAATAATAATAATAATAATTCATTACATTTTATATAGCGCTTTTCTCAGTACTCAAAGCGCTATCCACACAGGGAGGAACCGGGAAGCGAACCCACAATCTTCCACAGTCTCCTTACTGCAAAGCAGCAGCACTACCACTGCGCCACCTGTGAAGATGTCATAATTTCAATCAAAGTGCTATGAACCTGAGAACACAGCTGAAGCTGGATAAAGCCTTTCTGAAGTAAAGCACATCAAGTTTAGGTGTAAGTCTTGTCAGCTACAGCATATTATGAACAAGGACAGTGACCTCAAGTTCCCTACTGCAACAACTGAATAATCCTCAGAATTTCAAATGAAACTAACAGTCATGCAACACCGACCCAACTATTAGTCATTGTGTTTAAATTTTCATCTGATTGTGAACCATATTTTAACTTTAATCATCATCATCATAATAATGGTATGCAATGATAATTCCATCTAACAGAGCAGAGATAATATGAAACAATACCTAATCTACATACATTTACAAAGGCATGCTGTATTCACTCATCCAAAATTTGCATCAATTTATATCAACAGTGCTCATTTTGAATCCAAGATAAACAGGCACAGGACTTTTGGTACAGTGCCATAATTGGGAAATGTCTAGCACTGGTGCCTTACAGAAGGGGCAGCTGGGGTTCAAATTACTTCCTTTAAAGGATTTGCATGTTTTCCCCATGCCTTTGTGAGGCTCTCCCCACACAGACCTAAATATGTAGCGGTTAGGTTAATCAGTGACTCTATACTAACCTTGACAGAGTACGTTTGGCAATGAAAGTTACTGAAACCTGCGATTGCCCGGCACCTTCAATTGGGTTGGATGCTGTCACAGATACCTCAGCAATCCTTAGAGAAAACAGGAATGACTTCACAGTCAGAAGTGAGAAGGAATGCATCACAGACTTTCTTACTCATTTAATTGCTTTCTTCTGGTGGGGCTGAAGGCTTTAAAAAGAATTAAGCAAGAGAAGTAAACATGAGTATGATAACAGTACCTTTCTCGAAGTGCCATAAGCTGTTGCTATGGAAGGAACTCATGCTAGAGAATGCCAAAGGAAGAGAGGGCACAAACAGGTGAAAACTTACATAGGAAAGACCCATCAAGTACCTCTGGGAGAAAAGAAAACAATGCTGGCAGACAGAAATACCCTCCGAATACCAAAGCTGGTGGGGTTGGGGCTGCCATGTCAGCAAAGTGTTTAGACTGTCTCTGTGAATGATGCTCCAGACATGATTGTTACAAGGGTACCAAAGAAAGAGAAGGGAGGAAACTCAGAACTCTCACAGAACATCTCCAAGCCAGGTAGTGGTAGCAAAAAGAGGATAAAAAACTCTGTTTGTCACTCAGATGAGAAAGCCTTCTGCTCACTACACTGTATATGCAACCTTGAGTCTTAAGTACCATTTAAACAGACAGGCCTCCAAAACACGGCTGCCTGCTTATTCTTGCTGGGCGTATGGACCCAGCTGTTGCATGATGGCCTACAACATTTATGCTAGGCTATTACCACCCTTTATATCACCAGGTCAGGCATGCAACCATAATATAGCCTTCACCATTCTCACACATTTCCTAACTTGAATGAAGAAATGTTCCCCATCTGCCAATATAAATTCCACCCTCCATGAGGTCTCCTCTGGGAATGTTCTCTGGCCTAAACCATCTTGGTGGCAACCTTTCCAGTGTTCTTCCAGGTTTCAGATGTAGCAAACATTCCAAAACTGAGATGGATCTAGTTGTCATTGTTTGTGTCAGGGCAAAATCCCAGGGAAGTTTAGCTACAACTGAGAAGATCAGAAAGTTTAACATGTGTAAGTTAGAGGAGTTCAGGTTTATAGGAGATTGAGGCACCTTTTGAAATACATGGGACCTGTACTGCTGGGACAATCTGCATTTGGACTGGAAAGGCACTGATGCATTGGGGAGGAGTATGACTGGGGCAGTAGAGGACGGTTTAAAGTTTGGGACTGTCCAGGTTGAAACATTGCAGAAAACATTAATAGAAATAAAAAAGGTAAATCTGAAGTAACAGCTTACAAGCAAAAAGCCAAATAAAATAAGTAATAATCTGCTAATTGCTTGCTTTTCAGCTAGAGGTCCTCACAAAAATATGATATTTCAGTAGCATAATGCTGGCTAAATCCTGGAGAAGGCAAAGAGTATAGAAGAAAAACACATAATTTAAAGAGGCAAACCTGAAAAGATGGTGATGAGTAGTTTGAAAAGGAGAGGAGCCTCGTCATGAGAATAAGAGGATTTAACTAGGCAGAGGCCCAGCATTGGGAGTGCGTCAAATATTGAGAGAGAGAAAATGGTGTCAATATGCAGCTCTTTGAGAATATCAAAAAAGCAAGTTTATGGGTGTATTTTTTATATTATGTGACTTCAATTAGCCAAATATTAATTGGGAAAGCCTTTTAAATAGTGGAGAATTCTATGTTAAAACATCAATGAGAGAAGAAGCGTGTCTAAGATGTATTATCCTCAATATAATCAGGATAGAAATCAGGGGTATATATACATAATCAAATCATTAGAATTTGAAGAGTATCTGTTCCAAATAAAACAAAAACAAAAAACAAATTTTAGATTTTAACAAGACAAATCTTAAGCACATGTGGAAAAGTTTAAAAAAAGACAATCTGGAACACCCTTTTAACTATGGGGACAGCTCAGGAGAAGTGGAGATCGTTTAAAGTGTTGCACACATTAGAGAACAGGTTAACCCCAAAGCTTGCAAACAGAAATCCACTCTGCATGAATAAAGATCTAAGAGAGAAATTGAAAAATAAAAAGCTGCTACACAATGCATACTTGAGAACTCTGTCATTAAGTATAAGGTTTAGAACGACGGGAAGACATGATTAATAGGGACGTTAGTAAAGCTAAAAGGCAGTTACAGTGGAATAAGGAGGAAAATTAAAAAGTTGACTAGAAGTGTTTTTTTACAGTACAAAAGAATAGAAAGAATAGTCAAGGTGGTAATAATGTGCATAAGGAACAGTAAGGGTGAATTTAAACAAACACAAATACAAATAGCAAATGGTCTAAATTCATATTTCTTTGATGTTTTCACATGTTAAGAGGTTTCCGACCTCCCAGTGGCTTTATGAGTATTTAAGGAAGATTAACATGAAGAGAAAAGCTACTAGGTTTACAAAGACTAAAATCACAAACTAGGCACTGTATGTTGGGCTTAATGGCTTGCTCTTGTTAAAATTGTTACGTGTTTTTTAATATTGTCAGACTAACATTGAAAATTGATGTGTAAATGGAGATTACTAATAGACTGATTGCTGTTGTATTGACACTGCAGCACACAAAAATGGACTCCAGTCCCTCCTTGGCTTTCTGCTGTCCTTATATGGTCAGTATCAAGCCTTAATATTAAGTCAAATGTTCCAAATTTTGCAGGATTATGCCACTATTTAGCACTAGCTATACTACCCATCTAAGACAGTTTGTTGTTAAATGCCATTTAGCATGCAATTTGTAAAAACTGTGTTAATGTTTGTGATGCACCATCTGTTGAAAAGATGCAGACACAGACACTTATTGTTTCATTAAGGTGGAATTGGTTTCATTTTTAAAAGTTCCAATATTATCTATCTATCTAATATATTTATTTTGTCAGTAATCAATGCTGAAAATGCATGTCTTAAGAATGGAACAAGTCTGGTTCTGGAGCCCAGTTGCTACTGTTAATGGTGTATGTCATTTAATGAGATGTCTTGAACCTACATTCATTCTGCAACCTGAAAAATGTCAACCAGTATAGATTTCACTTTTGTGAAATAGGTACAAACTGTTCCAAGGATTAGGGTGGACTACTACTCGTCATCTATACACATTTTCCCACTCATGTGTTTTAAAGCTGGGGTTTTCAAACTCACTCCTGGGAACCCACTGTGGCTGCAGGTTTTTGTTTAAACCAGCTTCTGTTTTAAACTGGACTCCTGGGCTAATTAAGTGAATTGTTATTTCCAAGATTCTGTGTTTTGGGAACAATATAGAAATTAGAAAATTAAGTTCAGTTAAAATAAATAAATAAATATTAAAATGTACTGAGCAGATATACTGTATGTGAATGTTTATTTTTATTAATATTTATATCTTGATTTTCATTTTATGTTTTCAGATGTTCTAACTGTTTAATTAATTTGTTATTTACTAATTAGTGGGTCTGACACTAAAGTAGTTGCAGCCATGATTCACTGTTGCTTGCCTGGGTGTCTGCTCGTTTTTCATTGCCATTATTAATATATAATAAAGGGAGCAAACTGCACAGAGATAGGGCAAAATATAATGAAATCAACAAAAGAGAGTTAAGCATTTACGTAAATATTAACAACAATTAAAATACTTCCAAATGGCTTTATAAATGTAAAAATCATGCTGCTGCGCTTTTCTTAACATAGAATAAGAGAGAAGGAAAAAATATCAGCTAGTTAAATGAGGTCAGTGTTATCAGTTGTTGTCACTGATTATGAATTTGGCTGGAACAAAAACCTGCAGCCACAGTGGGTCCCCAGGACAGAGTTTGAGAACCCCTGTTTTAAAATACATTATTAAAACAGCTTCTCCATGTCAAAGCCATGGGTGAAAATTTTAGAGTTAATTATTAGCCACACTTTCCTTCTTAATTTGGAGATATGTATAAAAATAAAAAATTAAGAAGTCAATCTCAAGGGAGAGAGTTAAACATGAAGCAGAAAAATGGAAAAAGGATAAGACTTGTGTACTAAGCAGAGTAAAACACCAAGCAGCTGTCTAAATTTCATACATAAACAAAATGCACACAACTGGTAACTTATGAGACTTCAAACTAACAGCAGAGGCAACAAGTCTAATTAAATGAAAAGCTGAAATAAAAACAGATTGACCAGCTATTTACCATGATAGTTCCCCATTACTTTCTTTGGAAAGCGCCAAAGTGATTTCATGACAATTCATCTTTATTCAAAATGTCTTCATTGAGTTAAAGCAGATTTCTTGTTGTGTAAACCTCAAGAGGACGTGCACTACACAGGATATACTGTAAATAAACTACTGTTTATGGAACACTCACAATGAAACATGTACAGGATTAAGGATTTACTTATTTTAAGAGTCTGAATTCGTATTGGAATATAACTAAGTGTATAAACTAATCTAGCTTCAGAGTAACAGGAGCCAAAACCATCAGCCCTGGAAAAAGTGAAAACTCACACTGTATCATTTGACAGTAACCAATTCATATAGAATGTACATTTTTGGAATGTGGAAAATCACCAGAGCACCTAGAGAAACATGTTGTGCTGGAACAAAAGTAATACAAATATTGTGCACAGATAGTAACAGCTGGGACTTGAACTGTGAAATTCTGAGCCTAGAGGCTGCAGTTTTAGTCACTTAGTGACCATGATACTAAATCTAAAGCAAAATCAAAAAAAAAAAACAAAAAAAAACCAAATGTGCTGATTTAGAAAAACACCTCACACAAAATACCTGCCAATTCTTCCCTCTTATGTTTACAGTGTATGATGAAGAGCCATTTGTGTAATGACAGGCTCACCTTTCATAACCTGCAGCCTCCCTCCTGGGCTGTAAATGATACATTTCAAGGTTATAGGTACAGAAAATGACATTTTGCTGGAAACCAAGTAGGAACTGAATATTATTTTTAAAAATATGTTATCTTTAGCCTCTGTATTTACCACACTCTTTGTTTATTTACTGGAAGAAGGATTCTGTAAAACATGCAATACAGTTGCCTAAATTTGTATAAGAGTGATCAGAGTGCCCTCTTCTACAAGAATGCAGTTAGTTTACCTTTAAGCCATGTAGTGTAAGTTATTTTCCATCTGCTGATGAGGGGGTCTGCCTTTGTGTGGTTTGTTTTTACACGCCCTTAACAACTTGAAATACCTGGGTGCATATTTCACTGTTACCGTGTCTATAAAAAAAAAAAAAAAATCTCTGCACATCTTGCCCTTGGCAGTCTAGGAAAGTGACTGTTGGGAAATGCATAAAAGCTTAAAAATGCAAAGTTTGCTCCATGGAATGCAAGGCTCATTAAGGAAAGGCGCTTCGGTTAGCTCTCTTGGATGACCAACATAGATTGCAACCAGATACACAGCACTAGCGGCTAGAAGCCAGGCTGATCTGGAAACCATTAGGCAAATTGTTTTGCTTGTTTCATTAAAAGAGCCCTCGCTCTGAAAATGACCATTGTTTGTCATTAACGGCCTTTTCTAAATAAACAGTATAGCCAGCAAAGGAAGGGTTACTTCACAAAATGACACAGAAATTATGGAAAAAAACACTTATAAAAGAAAGGCCAAGTAACTCCTAGTATAAAGAAGCTAATTACGAACAGAAACAATGCATTAGACAACAGTGCCATACTGTGACTGGTTGGTTCCCAGCACAGTGAAAAACAAACTACACAGGCAGACGAGTAAAAGGAAGTCAAAAGAAGGGCCATCTGAACAGTGGGAGTAACCAGGAAAATCTGAAGGAGTGCAATCTTAACAATAAAAAGATAATACTTCAATGAGGTATTCAAAATTTTAAACAAATAGACAATTGCTCTTCAATTTATTGTTCTAAAGACATACATTGGAGACACCACTAGAACCTTTTCAAAAGTAGATTGCAAATGCAGGTCAACACCCAGTTTTTTATCTTTAGCCTTGTGACTACAACTGAAATGTGAAGATTCCTGTCAGTTTACAGTGTATGAGAAACAAGCAGATAAATTAATAACTATGAACATAAACTGGGCAGAGAAGCTGAATTATAGCCTCCATTTCATAGTTTTCAACAGCCAGTAAACAGTACCTAGTGTAAAAGCTGGCACCTGAAAATAATCAACTAGGGAATTCCCTCTGATGCTATAACTTACAACCTAACTCAATCCCCAGCAAATACAACAAAAACAATGAGCAGCTTATTCCACGTTTCAGTGGAATTCACTTTTTTCCCAGGATAGGATCACAGCCTGGGCACCAGTCCAGCACAGGGCACACTCACACAACCCCTCAACAAAAAGACAATTTAGGATCACTGCTGCCCTAACAGCATGTTTATGGACTGTGGGAGAAAACCGGAGTCCTGAAGGAAACTCACACATCGAGAAAACAGAGCACCCCT
This sequence comes from Erpetoichthys calabaricus, assembly GCF_900747795.2. NCBI lineage: Eukaryota > Metazoa > Chordata > Cladistia > Polypteriformes > Polypteridae > Erpetoichthys > Erpetoichthys calabaricus. Next base: position 158,771,318 of record NC_041401.2, on the reverse strand, counting down.
CAGGCAGGAACTGAACTGGGCTGCAGGTGCTGGGAAGCTGCCATACTACTAAGTCGCATGAACAGAAAAATCACACAGAGTACACAAGGACTGATATGCAGAAGCGTCATACTTACTGAATAAAGAGAAACAGCTAAGAATGAAACCTGTAAAGGCCCTTTAGAAAAATTTTATACAAGAAAAGATAAAGTAGATACTAATGTATAAAAAATACAACTAAATAACAGCCTAAGATGGGACACAAGGAATTACAGCTATACAATCAAGTCCAGTTTTCTCCCATACTGCATATTGAAAAGTTAAGGGATACAACCATCTAAGCCTCCAAAGTGTGCAAAAACAAAAAGAATTACCCTTTTTACAAGAAATTTGCATAATTAAAGAAAATGTGATATCAAACATAAATGCATGTCACAAACTTTCACTGGATTTTTCTTTGTTTTATGTCTACATCACCATAAAGCAATTCATGAAATTAAGATATACAATACAAAAAACAAAACCCACTTTCACTTTTACAAAGATTCTTTTCTAGCTGCATGAGAAACTTTGCCAGGCTATGCTGCACATTGGCAGATCACAGGGTCTAGAAGCAGAACACCACAAGGATGTTGGTTCAATACCCACCTCTGACATGATGGCTTGAGCCAAACCAGCTACTTATCCTGTCAGATCTGCAATGGTAAAATAACATATTTATTCAAGGGCCCAAACAGCAGTATGTGATAGGTACTGCCGTTCCATTGATCCAGCATCTCGATTCAAATCTCATGTCGTGTCTTTGTCTTGTATGTCCTCCCTGTGGTTGCTTGGGTTTTCCTTCAGGCCCTGCAGTGTTCCTCCCACATCACCAAAGACATGCAGGATTTGTAAATGACTGATGCATATTAACATAAACAACTACGGCATTTTTGAGAGTACCACAGAATGATAATTATCAAAAGATTATATAAAAAAAACAAACTTGTTCATCTGTAAATCCATCTACATGTTACAGGAATGTAACAACACAAAAACAATGCAGGCACATAGAAGCAGCAGTCAGTGTTTACTCTCATTTAAACTGGAAAAAGTACAAGTATGAAAACATGGGAAAACGGAGCAGAAGGAAGTAGAAAATACTACAGCATATATCAGTTTATTCATGTGCAAGCTGCATTTTGTGCTTGAAAAGATGCTTGAAGAAATCTGGTAGAAACTGAATATGTTAACGAGAGCGGGCCAAGTGTCAAAGCCATCTAAAACAGTGTTTCTCAACCACTCTGTTGTAATGGGATCTCAAGCTGCTATTGTTTATAATGGTGGTGGGTCACCACTCCAATGATGGTGCTCAATTCCACCTGACGATCAAGCTCGATTCACCAAAGGAGAAACCCCCTCCACCAAGCCTCCCTCCCCAACCCAGTGGGTCGTCAAGACACTTACATGGGAAAAAGAGGGTTACAACACCAAAAAGGCTGAGACACACTGATCTAAAAGGTGATCCCAAGCACAGCAGTATGTAGCAGTAGTTGTGACACAAAGGGGCAAGGCCCAAAGTGTGTGAATGTTTAACTGTAAGTATAGGAGCCTAGAAAGGGAGAGAAGGCATTAAAACATGCACTTATACAATTTAATCAATTTTAAAATAATACATTCTTAATTAAAAAAGGAGGGACAGGGTTAAAATTTCATCTAAAAATAAAAAGGAAACATGGAAATTTAGCTATTTAGAGGCCTACATGCCATACAAGTGTCAGCTAATATAGCACCTCAAGATCAGGGAGGATGTAGCTGGCCTTCCTTACCTATTGAAAAATGGGAGAACCTGCCAAGAAGCCTTTTAAGGAAAAACTACCTTTTCTATAATGGTGCATGTGAAGACTCTAAAGAAACTTAAACCATTTTAGGATGCAAACACAGCAGAAGAGATGCACACTGTCTAAGTGTACCAACACCATATGTTGAGGTGTTCAGTCATTTTCAGAAATTTGCAGAGGTAATAAGCTCATTGTGTCACTTTAAACCCACCCCAGATGGTCCTTTATAGTATGATGCCATTTTATAAGCTGTTGATTGTCATCATAGTAGTGATTAAGCCAGATCTGATGCATGTCTTGCTCTTGATGTTGTCATTCACCCCTTGCTCTCTCTTCCTGCACCTCTGAACTATGTGGATTAACAAAATGGCCTGGACAGATAGATGAATTTAGAGGGGATTCAAGCCTCTAAGCTTGCTGCATGTCCTCTCCAAGTAAGTAATAATAAATTCTGTATTTGTAACACATATGAAAACCTAATGGGGCAAACAGATCTGCTTTGAAATTCAATAAATAAATTATACAAAATGAAAAAGAAGCACCAACTGCAACAACATGGGGCATGAAAAGCCTAAAAAATGGAAGGACACAGAATTGCTCATGGGGGTAGGTAACATTTAAGAAAATATTTTTGGGTGGAACACTCCCTTAATGTTATAAATCTGTAAACTAGGTTAGCTAGCAATTCTAATTTGAAGAGTAAAGGCAAACACCTGTTCTACAATTCCGCAATTACATACACAAGTAATTTACTGGAGTTCTTCTTTAGTAAAATGCCCTGACATTAGGAAACTGTACAAACAAGCTGTTTACAACTTGAAATATCTTGCATTTAATGTAAATCATATTAATATCATCAGTCACGGTGAATCCAAAAACAAGTATGAAGCCAGTGAAAACTTATTTGTGTTTTAGAAATATGTTTAGTCCTTTCTGTGTTCTGAAGTAAATAACACCCATCCCCTTTTTAAAACCCCAACCTGCGCCCTGGAAGATTTGACATATGAGAGCTGGCCGTTGTGTCCCCCGATCATACTGTTTCAACATATCAACAGCAAATAGTTCAAATAAAACTAAACTGACACTTGTCACACATGTGCGCTTGGAAGACAGGCTAAGGGCTTAACCGAGGACGGAAAACAAGAGGGTTTTTCGAAGTGCACTAACCTTTGATCTCCTTCTCTTCCAGATCCCCGTAGGGAAATCAACATACAGTAATTCCTGCTTCCCTTGCATAACCACTCCTCCTACCAAGGTCACTTCCGGCCTCAATTATTGGACCCCACCTCTTCCTCCTTGGCTATTATAAAAGCCTAACTCCTTTTGTGTTTAGTTGTCCCTGTTTTGGACATGGAACCAGATGTTGCTCTGGAGCCATTTATTGAACGTGTTACGTATTTTGCTTTGTACATTGTACAATATAGGGGGCAGTTTCCCAAACCTTCTTCTGCCTTCTTTGTGTATCCTTACACACTTTATTAACAGGATTCTTTTACTGGAATGCACACTCTTTTCTGCTTGTCTGTGTTAATGAGCCTTGTGAAGGAGTGGTGCACTGGAACTTAGGCTTCTTGCCTTACAATCAGTGCAGCGTGTATAATAACAACACATTTACTTTAATAAAATAAGTATTGCGTTAGGTAACTCTTTACTTAAAAAAAGTAAAAGTCAGATTTCTTAATACATGTTACTTTTAACGTTACCCCAAATACTCAAGAGATTGTGCTGCTGAATTTAGCACTGTTCATTCAGCTCACCAACATAAACTTAAGAGATTTCAGAAATATTGAGACAGATTATTTCAACCAGGAAAAGGAATAATATAATTGCCCAAGCATTTGTCTCAGAAAATGTATCTTGTGGACGCTTCTACCTGTGGCTGCTTAAAGCTTGTGCGAAGCTAAGCAGGCGAACAGAGTGCAATGGACATACACAGAATACAAAATCCTTACTGTAAATTTACCTTTGTTAACCTGGTTTCTCTAAACAGAATAAGGGTTTACATGGCGTTTTAGAAACCTGGTTTCTGTAAATAACCTGGTTATCGAGGCACATGTAAACACACACAGTGAGTGAAGTGTTGCCAAAAAGTCCTCTTGAGTTTTCCTTCTCCTCTCCGCAGCCTGTGGTGGCAATTGGAGTACCCTGAAAATGATGTGTTGTCACCAGCGATGGCCTCGTATGTCAGTTCTTTTTTATCTTTTCCTTTCTCTAAGAAATGCAGGCTGTATTGAATGGTAACCCCTTTGCTTGGTGAATTGCTGTTTATTTCATATTAGCTTTTATTTTTTGTAATCTAGGAATTGCAACTTGCTTGTATTTTTGTGGTGATGAATTTTGTACCCTTGTTCCCAAAAAGACCACTAGACCAATGGTTATTTGGTTACGTTGACCTCCTTTGTAAGTCACTTTCGATAAATTTGTCTGCCAAGCAAATACATGTAAATGGTGACCCAAGCTTGCCAGTGTGTATGTAGGTGTGTGTGTGACTGTGATAGTGCCCATCCTGGTCTGACTTCTGCCTTGCAGCCACGCCAGGATATGCTCCAGCTCCCTAAGACCCAAAGTTTGAATAAGTAGGTTTACAAGTGGGTGAATCGGCAAACCAGCAAGATGCCATAGCAAAATATGGTAACGTATCACAATGGCTCCCACATATACCAGCTCAGCATCAGGTCACACAGCTTTCATTAAGTGGATTACAAGAACTGAACGCATCCTCAGTCTTTATGAAATTCCCACACAAGGAGTTCATACATTTTGTGGTTCTAATATTTTAACTCAATAAAACTTCTCACTCCGAACTCTTTTTCCCACACAGGCAAGTCATCTACTATAGTCATTACTATTGTAATTACGAACTATGACACGTTCCTAATAGTTGGGAGACTTTAACTTTCATATCGATAATCAGTGTGACCCGAAAGTAAAAGAATTCATGAACCTCCTGGACTCTTGATTTGAGCCAGCACATTAGTCAGCCTACACACAAAGCAGGTCATACGTTAGACTTAGTAATTATTAAAGGACTAAAAGTTGATGTGAAGCAGATCATTGATATTGGTCTATCAGACCATTTTCTTTTACTACTTAATATAGAAATGATACAAAATATTCACGAGAAGCATATTGTTAAAAAACACTTCTTTGATTCATCAGCAGCTTCAAAATTTACAAACATTCTAAGCAACCAGTCCGTTTGTAGTGCTAAGGTGAGAGCTGCTGCTGACATAGTCGCACCTGACAAGATAGTTAAAAAAATCTTCTAGCACTGTTATACAGTTGTGCTTGAAAATTTGTGAACCCTTTAGAATTGTCTGTATTTCTGCATAAATATGACCTAAAACATCATCAGATTTTCACTCAAGTCCTAAAAGTAGATAAAGAGAAACCAGTTAAACAAATGAGACAAAAATATTATACTTGGTCATTTATTTATTGAGAAAAATGATCAAATATTACATATTTGTGAGTGGCAAAAGTATGTGAACCTTTGCTTTCAGTATCTGGTGTGACCCCCCCTTTGCAGCAATAACTGCAATTAAACGTTTACGGTAACTGTTGATCAGTCCTGCACACCGGCTTGGAGGAATTTTAGCCCATTCCTCCGTACAGAACAGCTTCAACTCTGGGATGTTGGTGGGTTTCCTCACATTAACTGCTCACTTCAGGTCCTTCCACAACATTTCGATTGGATTAAGGTCAGGACTTTGACTTGGCCATTCCAAAACATTAACTTTATTCTTCTTTAATCATTCTTTGGTAAAATAACTTGTGTGCTTAGGGTCGTTGTCTTGCTGCATGACCCATCTTCTCTTGAGATTCAGTTCATGGACAGATGTCCTGACATTTTCCTTTAGAATTCTCTGATATAATTCAGAATTCATTGTTCCATCAATGAAGGCAAGCCGTCCTGGTCCAGATGCAGCAAAACAGGCCCAAACCATGATACTACCACCACCATGTTTCACAGATGGGATAAGGTACTTATGCTGGAATGCAGTGTTTTCCTTTCTCCAAACATAACGCTTTTCATTTAAACCAAAAAATTCTATTTTGCTCTCATCTGTCCACAAAACAGTCTTCCAATAGCCTTCTGGTTTGCCCGTGTCATCTTTAGCAATCTGCAGATGAACTGCAATGTTTTTTTTGGAGAGCAGTGGCTTTCTCCTTGCAATCCTGCCATGCACACCATTGTTGTTCAGTGTTCTCCTGATGGTGGACTCATAAACATGAACATTAGCCAATATGAGAGAGGCCTTCAGTTGCTTAGAAGTTACCCTGGGGTCCTTTGTGACCTCACCGACTATTACACACCTTGCTCTTGGGAATGATCTTTGTTGGTCGACCACTGCTGGGGGAGGGTAACATTGGTCTTGAATTTCCTCCATTTGTACACAATCTGTCTGACTGTGGATTGGTGGAGTCCAAGCTCTTTAGAGATGGTTTTATAACCTTTTCCAGCCTAATGAGCATCAACAACTCTTTTTCTGAGGTCCTCAGAAATCTCCTTTGTTCGTGCCATGATACACTTCCACAAACGTGTTGTGAAGAGCAGACTTTGATAGATCCCTGTTCTTTAAATAACACAGGGTGCCCACTCACACCTGATTGTCATCCCATTGACTGAAAACACCGGACTCTAATTTCACCTTCAAACTAACTGCTAATCCTAGAGGTTCACATACTTTTGCCACTCACAAATATGTAATATTCGATCATTTTCCTCAATAAATAACTGACCAAGTATAATATTTTTGTCTCGTTTGTTTAACTGGTTTCTCTTTATCTACTTTTAGGACTTGAGTGAAAATCCAATGATGTTTAAGGGCATATTTATGCAGAAATATAGAAAATTTTAAAGGGTTAAAAAACTTTCAAGCACAACTGTACTATGGAGGACTCAAAGAGTGTCTGATCTAAAATGAACATGCCGGACCACTGAGCGTAAATGGAGAAAAACTAAACTGATTATCCACTATGAGATATTGAAGGTTAAAATAACAGAATACAACAAAATAGTCCGCCTTGAGAGGCGCTGCTATTTCTCTAGAATTATAAATAACAATGCTAGTAATCCCAGAGTCTTATTCTCTACAATTGATCGTCTACTAAATCAAGGTCACTCAATGGAATGCCTCCAAAATACTTCCAGTGAAACTTGAGGCTTTTGCTGTATTTTTTAATTACAAAATGAATGATATTAGAAATAATATACTGTAGTACATCTCACCAAAACTGATCCTCTTAAACCCCAGTACTCTATTATAAACAAATTAAATTCTTTCACCAGGATAGATTTACCTGATTTATATAAAATAAGCGGGCGTGCTAATTGATAATGTTCTTGACATAGTAAATTCGTCATTAGATACGGGGGTCTTCCCAGACTGTCTTAAGACTGCTGTAGTTAAACTTCTGCTGAAGAAAAATAATCTTGACTCCTCTGCTTTTGAAAATGTTAGACCTATTTCTAACCTGCCTTTCTTAAATAAAATTCTAGAGAAGGCAGTCATTATGCAACTTAATGATCACCTTAATAAACATGCCATTCTTGATAAGTTTCAGTCGGGTTTCAGAACAAATCACAGTACAGAAACTACACTCATTAAAGTAGTAAATGACTTGCGGTTAATGCAGACAGAGGCCGTTTATCTGTTCTCGTCCTCTTAGATCTGAGTGCCACATTTGATACCATTGATCACAATACTCTTAGAAATCTCCTTAGTCAATGGGTGGGCCTCTCTGGCAGTGTCTTAAATTGGTTTGAATCCTACCTGACAGGTAGAAAATTCTTTGTTAGTTCTGGAAATTATACTTCAAAGACCCATGATATTCTATATGGTGTTCCACAAGGCTCTATCCTGGGTCCACTGCTCTTTTCGATTTACATGTTTCCGTTAGTTCAGATAATCTCGGGGCATAACGTGAGCTACCACAGTTATGCAGATGACACACAGCTGTGTTTATCAATAATTTTAAATCACATATTAATTAGATTATTAGGACAGCATTTTTTTTCACTTAAGAAATATAGCAAAAGGTAGACCTTTTATAACATTGCAAGATGCTGAAAAATTAGTTCACGCTTTTGTTTTCAGTCGGCTAGATTACTGTAGGGCGGCATGGTGGCGCAGTGGTAGCGCTGCTGCCTCGCAGTTAGGAGACCCAGGTTCGCTTCCCGGGTCCACCCTGCGTGGAGTTTGCATGTTCTCCCTGTGTCTGCGTGGGTTTCCTCCGGGCGCTCCGGTTTCCTCCCACAGTCCAAAGACATGCAGGTTAGGTGGATTGGCGATTCTAAATTGTCCCTAGTGTGTGCTTGGTGTGTGGGTGTGTTTGTGTGTGTCCTGCGGTGGGTTGGCACCCTGCCCGGAATTGGTTCCTGCCTTGTGCCCTGTGTTGGCTGGGATTGGCTCCAGCAGACCCCCGTGACCCTGTGTTCGGATTTGGCGGGTTGGAAAATGGATGGATGGATGGATGGATAGATTACTGTAATGCACTCCTCTCAGGACTACCAAAAAAAGACATCAATCGATTGCAACTAATGCAGAATGCAGGTGCTAGAATCTTAACTCAGAAAAGAAAATCCGAGCACATCACCCCAGTTTTGATGTCACTACATTGGTTACCTGTGTCATTTAGAATTGACTTTAATATACTGCTCATGGTTTACAAAGCCTTAAATAATCTCACTCCATCTTATATTTCGGAATGTCTTACACCTTACACTCCAAATCGTAACCTTAGATCTTCAAATGAGTGTCTACTTTGAATTCCAAGAGCTAAACTTAAAGAAGTGGTGAGGCGGCCTTCTGCTGTTATGCACCTAAAATCTGGAATAACTTGCCAATAGTAATTCACCAGGTTAATACAGTGGAGCACTTTAAAACACTGCTGAAAACTCATTACTTTAACATGGCTTTCTCATAGCTTCATCTTAGTTAAATCCTGATGCTCTGTATATTCAATTAATCATCATTACTATTCATGGTGGCTCCAAAATCCGTACTAACCCTTAATTTCTCTGCTGTTCTTTTTCCTGTTTTCTGTGGTGGCGATCTGTGCCAGGCCCGGTCTTAGGTATTATGGGGCCCTAGGCGAAAGGGGGGTCCAGGGGCCCCCTGAGGGGGGTCCGCCCCCCTGGAAGCTCTGTGAAATGCGTGAAAATTAGACCAAGGAGTCGATCCGGGGCCCCCCGGACGCCGGGGCCCTAGGCGGTCGCCTACTTCGCCTATGCCTAAGGCCGGGCCTGATTGGGACAAATAATGCTGTAGTATATTTAAGTATATATGCCAATTGCTCACTCGGACAATTTGTTTTGGGGGCCCCCAAGAAGGCGGGGGCCCTAAGCTATAGCTTGTGTAGCTTATATGTAAATCCTGCACTGATCTGTGCCACCACCACCTAATCAAAGCCATGATGTCCTTACATTGATGGATTAAAAGCCAGAAGTCCACATGACCATCATCATCAAATTCTTACATGAGAACCCTGAACACAATGAGGACTAATTGAGTTAACTTATGTTAGGTAGAATGCCTAGAGGGGGCTGGGTGGTGTTGTGGCCTGGATCCCCTGCAGATTTTGGTTTTTTCTCCAGCCATCCGGAGTTTTCTTTTGTTTTTTCTGTCCCCCCTGACCATCGGACCTTACTTTTATTCTATGCTAATTATCCATCCATTTTCCAACCCGCTGAATCCAAACACAGGGTCACGGGGTCTGCTGGAGCCAATCCCAACCAACACAGGGCACAAGGCAGGAACCAGTCCTGGGCAGGGTGCCAACCCACCGCAGGACACGCACAAACACACCCACACACCAAGCACACACTAGGGCCAATTTAGAATCACCAATCCACCTAACCGCATGTCTTTGGACTATGGGAGGAAACCGGAGCGCCCGGAGGAAACCCACGCAGACACGGGGAGAACATGCAAACTCCACACAGGGAGGACCCGGGAAGCGAACCCAGGTCCCCAGGTCTCCTAACTACAAGGCAGCAGCGCTACCGTGCCGCCCTCTATGCTAATTAGTGTTCAATAAAAAGAAAAACGAATGAGCGATAATGGAAGATTTTTTTTTTGGAAAAATCTCGTTTTCCCTTTACTTTTATTCTGCCCAGGACTGGTTCCTGCTTTACGCATGAAGCTGCCAGGATTGTCTCCGAACCTCCACACTTTACTTATATTGACTTCTACGATGTAAAAGGGTCTGGGTCTGGACATTTGTCAGCTACCAGTAATTTGAAGTTATGGTGTATCAAAAAAAATTAATAAATTTAAAGCTCCACAAAAACACAAACATTTTGGAGTAGAAAGTGTCAGCTTTCACAAAAACAATGCCTACAGTGTAGGTTACCATGGGACTCCTTATGCACATTTTGTATTCTTAATGTAAACGTAATAAACTGCTGGGCCAGATTGAGTTTTCTTTCAGAATTTGCTGGACTCTTCGTGGACTGGACGCCGGAGCCTCGACTCCTTGCTCATCGTCTGCTCTGCACCCCCAACAATCATTCGTGCTCGGGCTTCTCGCCGCTTGACCGACGAGGTTCGGCCTGCGTGCGTTTGATTCGGAGTCGGCGAGGACCGAGCTACTTACCCTCCAGAGAGAAGTCCAGCAGGGTATATTCGTAGACGGCGTCGCTTTTAGTCTCAACTTGCGCTCTTTTCAGTGTGGAGTAGATCTTCCCTGGGCTGCTGTCGTCCGGGTCCTCCAGTTTCCTGAGTCCGCACCCCATTGCGGCTAACGGCCCCGGTCTCTCATGAATCCGCTGGCAGTACAACGGGACGTGGGGAGAACGTCCAGGAATCAGTCTGTCCGTCCGCCCGCCCGCAGCTCCGCGAAATCTGCCACTGCCACGTCAAATGAGTCCTGGTGAGGAAAAAAATGGGAAAGAGAAGAATTCTGAGTCAACTACACTGCCAGCTCCGACTTGGAAGAAACTCGCGAGCACGACTCCGTGCTACCGGCAACTTCGCGGAGCCGAGGGAGGGCGGTTGTCCGAAAGGAAATCACTCCTGGGAGAGGAAACAACTGCACTTCTGTTAGAAACTGGGGGAAATGGAGAACGTAGTAAAAACGCGCCTGCACGTCCTGCCCCAAATGGACGCGCATTTCTCTACGTCTCCCCGCCCCCACTAAAACGGTCCTGAGAGCAGCGCCCCAGTTACACTATAACACTAAGGTCCAGAAATATAAAGACTTCAAGAAAAAAGTTGAATAACATGTAGCTATATTTAGGCGAATAAAGTTTCTTTGAGATAAGTTTTTGTTCGTCAAATATTTACATTTTGTGCAAGAGGATGCCACTGTAAATACATTATTTCAGAACCACGAATAACCCACTTAAAATTAAAATACAGGGTAAAATATGTTATTTATTAAATTAGACGGTTAATGGAAAGTAATTTAAAACTACTGCTGCATGGATTTTATACTGAGTGGGCACCTCGGGTGATGTGGACGCTTTATTGTTTTATAGACGCTTTTCATTAACAGGTATGGTAATATTAACGACAGAAAGCATACATCGACTTGTATTATATCAGGTAAGTTCATTACTTTCGATATTGCACATGGTATGATTTACAATCAATAAAATATTACTGTAAAATTACACTGATAAATTAGAAAATCCTTGTTAATCATATTGTCGTGTTAATATTCATAATTGATAACTTGAATATCACAATCAAACCTAGACAACTGTTCTTATAAATGCTAGTCTTATTGGAAAACTAAGCACACTAGATACGTTTTTTATTTCTAGATTTCTTTTTTGGCAAATTTGTTGACGAGACTAATTATATTGATTTATCTATCGCTTCTTTCTTTTTCAATAGAGATAACTGGTCGTACATTATCAAACCATATGAGCAATGGCAGCTGCTGTTAGAACTCGTAAGCAGGGCGCCATAAAACTTGAAGTACGGGTCGAGCTTTTGTAAAATGTCGCGTATATTAACTGCCGTGTGATGTAGTATGGTGTTGTATCGTGTTAGTTATTATTAATGTAATGAAAAGTCAAGCAAGATGACACCTCTTTTTAACTAAAATGATGATAACATGCAAGTTTTCGAGGTAACTCAGGTCCCTTCTAATGCAATAATCATCTTGCCTGAAGAAGAGGCCCGAGTTGCCTCGAAAACTTGCATATTGTCATCTTTTTAGTTAACCAATAAAATGTATCATTTTGCTTGACTTCTTGTTGATTCCGTGAGATGTAATTCACTTTAGTTTATCATTTGTTATTTCATACAGCACATTGCATAATAAGTAAACGAAACAACTAAACTAGAATATTTAGAAAAGATCTTTTACAAAGTTTAGGAGCGAACTTTCAGCAGCCGAGTCCGTGCTCCCGAAAGGAAGAACGAATGGCAAAGTTTTATCCGCTGAACGTCAATCACGGGCAAACTAATAAATAAATAAACAACATAACAGTCAGGTTTAAAATGTCGCAGGATTTGCATTAGGCAATATTAAAAGTAACCCCTTATAGTCTTACAGTTTCATATACGCAGTAGCCACCACTGGCTTAGAGAATTGTGAATCCTGCATTCATTCTGAGTAACTTTAAAAACGTCTTCATGTTAAATATTGGTGCAGATCAATGCCTAATATCATAAGTATTCCACCATTTGGTCATAAGGCTAATTTCTTTTAATCAACTAAACTAACATACGCACCTCTGTAATGGAAGGAAAAGCAAATTCATGGAGAGCGCATCCTCACCTCAATCACGCTTACTTTAATAATCCGCGTACACAGGAACAAGATAATAAACGGTACGAGTCGTGTTTCTGAGCTGCTGACTCTCGCTCTATTTATTTTTATCTAACTTCTCCAAAATTGTGCGCAGGCGACCCAGCGTAAACGATTGATGACTAATGATTGATGTCTGCTTTCTTTCATAGCTTCCATTATATGACAGATTTACTTTTAAGCATCCTTTTCGAATGGCTCATTTATGCTGATTGATTAAATAAACTGTCCGCAGGCGTAAAGGTTACCAGTGCTGTTTCGCCGCTTCGGGAAACCGAACTCCAAGCCCGGAGTATGCACGTTCTGACCATTTTCGGCGTGAGGTTTTTCATCCCATATCTTAAAGACGAACCGGTTTGTGTGTGTGTGTTACCAGCGATGGACCGGCGTCGGTGCTGCTTCCTGATTTTCCTTCCGAAAATGAACAAAACTTGTGCAGAACCTTGATGAATGGAAAAAATAACTTACCCGACGTAATCCGTTCATAAGAACTGAATACAATACGTAGTGTCACAGTGAAATTCATCCATCTACACAACATTAAAGCCAATGGCGCCCCCAAGGGGTGGCAAAGGGTGGCACGGCCACCCCAGTAGCTGTTACAGTTTGCTCACTTTAAAAATTCTGATATGGGGCGAAACTTTGGAGGCATCGGCCTCGGTGTTACCGGATAACATTTCATTTGCCCTGGCGTCCTCCCCACACTACCCGTTTCGGCAGCATTCCTTAAACTCTGGGTCTAATACGTGCTTGTGATGAGTCGCCACATGACTGCGTAATGAAATGAAACAAATCTTCCCAAGCACGAATTCTGTGGCGCATGGTATACCGCCCACTGTTTACAGTACTATTTACTGCCATGGTGTATCATCTGAGACTTCGCCTATAAACAACTTCACCGACACATACCAGACAGCTTTCAGTTCTATGGTATGAACATCTACTTACTAATCCCTACGAGGACACCAGTGCTCACAAAATCTGTGTAACAAATAAACTGAGAAGACCCGTAAAAGAAAAAAGGAGACACACGAGTGTGCAAGGTGAAAGCACCGTGGCATTAGTCTGAAATGTCTAAATAAAAATAACGGATGCGGCACAAGAGTGTGATTTTTATGGTGTTGTGGAGGTGATGCAATAGGGTGGGGAACATGTAGTGCCGTGTCGGCGTTGTATGCTAAATGCAGATTTAGTGGCCACAGACAACCGACAAGTACCACATTGTGTTCAACGTCACGGCATACATTGAATCCTGAGTTGTAACACACTGAAAAATAAAATTTTTTAATGAAACTTCACAGGGCTCAAATAGGACGCATTCCATGGCGTCAAATTACTTTAAAGTGTTTAATAAATTTCAATCTTCTGCTACTGTAAAGGACAATTAAGGACTTAAAGAACGAGGGAAATATCAAAAGGGTGGGACTAGGTGTACGGCAGAGTGCTCGGCATTCAGCACGAACATTTCAGACGGAATTGTTCACCGAATTCTTCATCAAGATTTATCCTCTCAACCATATAAAATACAAATGACGCACTTTTTTAGGAATGATATTGCTACACGACATAACTTTTACATTTCATTAAAAAAAACGGAATTTGCTGAATAGTTTGGGAACTCATTTAAAACCATGCTTTGTTAACCGTGATCTCATTTGAAAACAATATTTTAAAAATAAGGCCAAGGAAAATAAACCGCATCGATTAATTTTTTTGAGTACCCCATTTCTAACCCAGCACCATGAATAAAGTGACAAAGTTAATTGGGCATTCATACTGCCCATTCAAAAATAATACCCTCATATCAAATCACCTGTTAAAATAAAAAAATCTCTCTTCTATATATACTAAAGTCAACACTAAACATTTACATGGCAGTGACACATCTCAGCAATTTGTGAATGACAATGATTGTTTTGTTAGCCACGTATTTGCTTTCCTCTTTACTCTCAATATTTATTTGTATGAGAAACACAAATGTTTATAGTGTTTTTATTATAAGCTCGTTGTTTTTTATCTGAGGATAGCTTCACTTTCGTTATGGTGAAAACCTTTTCTTGGGTTCCAATATGGTACCGACATGCTTATTTGGATCCTCGGAGCAGAATGTTCAAGAACCCCCGAGTTTCACACTTGTGCTGCTGATGAAAACGCTGGACCGTTCTGTAAAATCGTGCTGAAGTGGTTTGGTTTGAATGGTGTCTTCTTACTACGCCAGCTACAAGAGACACAGCAATTAACGCAACGTTAATTTAACCAAATACTAATCACTTAGTACTATTGGCAAGTTACGTTTAGCTACATTACATAAATAACATACTGACTGTAGTCAGCATGCAATGTAGCTGTACCTTACATTAATTATAAGCTCATATTTAATCTTTTTCACACAAAAAATAATTACGCCATTGCCAATTCATTTGTGAATGTGTGATCGTTTAACTAACAGAAACGTACAGAGAACTTAAAGTATGACTGTGTATGATTATACTCCAGTAACTCCTGTGTAAATGTTTGAAATGTTTTTACTGGGATTAGTTTACTGTGGAATACATTGGAATTTGGTGTTTAGAAGGCCAATAAATGAATGAGTTTTAATATCGATATTACGTCATACCACTATAATAATAATAACGTATACCTTGTAATTTGCCAATGCTGTAGATTTTTCAGTGTGCCACCCCATGATATTCATTGGCCCTATCTGGCCACCCCACTACATGTGATCAAATCCGCTTAATTCTTTTCATGGCCTATCCAATGTAAACTCTGCGAGTTACGGATAACAAGAAGTCACAATCTGGGAGACGTGCAATGATCCGCTTAACTAAGCCCGAATAATGTTCAGGACAGTATTCTGCCGCCATCTAGTGGATGAAATAACGTCATGCTACAAAAATCATGAATATGTATATTTTTAGCTTCGTTAAGGCACTAGCAATAATCATCCATGGGGCGGGTCTTCCAACTAAAACACAATTGCAAACGAAGAGCCATAAAGGCAGTTTTAGAACGAACTGAAACTGTACTACTACAGTTGAATTGAGCAATAATGATGACTATGTGAGTTGGTCATCAGACATTGCCACAGAAAGTGAAACTGCTGCATGATATAAAATTGTACAACTGAACCGTCGCGATATGCCCGGTGAATCTGGTCGCATAAAGCTCCAGCATCTTGCAGTAGCTGCGTCACAAAATGTAAAATAATTGCTTTCGGTTGCAAGAAGAAGAAGAAAGATATTGGCCTAATTGCTTTCGGTTGCAAGAAGAAGAAAGATGTTGGCCTCAAAAGCACTGTCTACAATGCAGCAACTGTCAATGTTCGTGTCAGGGAAAATGTGAAAGTCAGTAAGCCTTGAACTCTGGTAGCAAACATTAACACAAGGAGCGTGTTGATCGCGAGGATCAGGCACTGGACATTCTACCCTCTCCACGTGCAAGCAACAGAAAAAGAGAGAAAAGTGCATAAAGCGACACACTTCTACTGTTCCAAATGCAACATCGGGATGTGCGTGGGTGATTGTTTCACAATATATCATACAAAGGGCACGTATTAAATCTGCATCTGTACAACAGTGGACACTAGACATACGCTATCTACTGTGTTTCGTTGCACGTGAAAGATTTTTTCGTGATGAAAAAAATATACTTTTCGCTCGTTTTTCCTGTAGTATATACCGTATAACGCTAAGGAGGCTACCAAGTACAAGTTGAAGCCAAGCCATTTGTACGCAGTAAATTAAATTCTTACATGTATACCTCCAAGTAATTCTTCATACAAGTAAAATACCAGCTCCGTACTCCGTATGTAAGCTACATTAGTAAGTTTACAGCCCCCATTTGTTGTAATGTGTAAACATATTCGCGTCTTTACAGAAGTAATCCGTTAAGTAATTTTAGCGGGAAGGAAGCAAACTTCGTAATTTTATCAACTAGGGAATATTTCGGGTTCAACAAATACTATGATGCTTTTCGACGATCATACTATACATTCGTGAACTGCTTTCTCCAGGACGACGCTGCTCGTCGAAATGCTGCTACACACTACGCTTTTGGCCCTGCCCCTTTCTCAATTCCTACCGTCACTGTAATGATGTTGTTAGTATATTATTTCTGAGTACTGTTATAATTTTTGAGGAACTGTACAAACTCTAATCGTTTAAAGTTTGACCTCCAATATGATGAAATAATACACCTAAATTTAAAGTGACCTTTTCAAAAAAGACATGGTTCAGATTTTAAAAAGTTAAAAAATATAAACAGGTTAATAAATCTGATTAGCTTTGCGAAAACACCCAGTAAGAAAATTTTAAACGAAGGCAAGCAGAATCTGATATCTCAAGAAAATTTAACCCATGGCCAGTGCAAAGATCACATTTTCAAAGATTTTTGGAATTCATTGCCACGCTTTATGCTGGAACAAAGCCGTAATTTTATGGCGTTAAGCACAGCACAAAAATTACAATGATCTCGAGCAAAACAGCTTGCTGTCAATGAAAACGAACGATTCATAAAAGCTTTCAAAATGTATTGTGTTTGACCTGCTTGAAACTTTAGACAAAGCCTTTTTTTCTATGCAGGGCTCTGACATCTTGAAATTGTGTTTAATTTTATCTGGCATGCTTTGAAACAAGTCATTATAAACTATATACAAAGTTGCTCTATAGAATTCGTTAAAGAGACGTTATCAAATTACAGGTTTATAATTCTAATTTATCATGAACATTTTTAAGTGTTAACAAAACCTGCACTTTTGTAGTTGCCAGTACTATTCTACTGTACAATAGTACAGTAGAGTAAGATGGCATGTTCAGTACTATTGTACATACTTGTGATCAAGAAGAGATTGATACTTTGAACATTAACTTAAAAATTAACCTTATGATTCCAGATTTTCATTTATTGTGTAATTTAACAGAAAATGGTACATATACAAGACATTTAAAATAACATCTGTTTACAGTTAAAAAGCACTTTAATTAATGGAGCACTTTTTATGTTGTGATAAGGTTCGCCAAAATTGCATAACAAGCTGTACCACTAAGGTGCTCTGGGTAACCAATTGAGTGCTAGGGCTTTTAAAAACAATTCTGAAACATTACTAAATGTAAGATGCACACTGAGGACGCATGAAGGGACAAGTGAAAAGCAAATATTTGGGCACCAGCTACAGTTCATGTATAAGACCACAAGAAATGTACACTCATTTTCAGAATTAGTGCGAGTTACAGCTAGACTGTAAACAAGGAAATAAAGACAAAGAAAACAATCGTTCAGGACAGTAATGAGCATTCAGTATACACATACACAAAATTTGCATTTGCCAAAAAGGATTCAAAAGAATCTATATGATCTTTACATGCCAACTTATGTCCCCAGAAAAAATCCTATTAACTAGAGTATCTTGTATGTAAACTCCAGAGTGCACTCCAACCAAAAGCCAACTGCCGTTAGACAATTATACAATTTTTCTTGTTTAAGACGCATTTTCCCAACAATATTTTGCTGATTTCAAGAAGAAAAGAGAAGAGAAAATACTGCAGTAGATGCAGAAGAAATGGACGTTCTTGATTTGTAGGTAAAACCTCCTCCTCCAGGTTGAAAAGGGATTAGCCAGTAAATTTTATAAACAGGCAAATCCCATCACACTGTTTATTTTTCACCACTGCAGTTTATCCTTTTACAAAACAGGTTGATATTTTCTAACATTTTAGCTTTTTCAACTTATGTATGGCTTTGCTAGCTACTAATTCATACAATTCTGTGACATTTTACAACTTAACGATTAATTTGTAAAAGCAATTACTAGTCAGTAGACAATTGTTCACTTTTAATTTTCACCATTTATACAAATTATCTTTTGTGATTTTTTTAAAAGATACTAAATGTTGAATATGTAGAAAAACTGCATAATGTAATGCATGCCACTAGAAAACTCCTAAGAAAATTCCTACTAACATTATTTACTTAGATCAGAGTAGATAGTGTTTGCCAGTAGTTGTTGTATATTAAAAGTTGTTATAAGTAAAATAACAGTTGTTTTAACTGCACCAATTTTGGAATAGTTACTCCAGACTCGCCAGTGCTGCAGTAGTTTACAGATCTGCTTTTTCCTCTTCACTTCCACAATTGACCTTTTCGTGCATTAATACAACTTAGTTTTTTTAATTCTATCCCACTACTATGCACTTTGATCTATAAGAGTACTTGGAAAACTAAATGTTTCTCAAGGTGCCATAAAAGTTTTATTTTGCATCTGATTCTGTCCCATTCAATCTTAAACCTGAGATCCCTGACTGTTGTTTAATGCTAATACATTTTCATTATTTAATGGAAAACAAATGTCATAATTCGCATTTTCCTTTTATTAGAACCCTTTAAAATACCCACTGTGAACAGCCCTGTCAGTGTCAAATAACACGACATGTCCCACAATTAGTCTCAATCTTGCGTAGTTGCTGGTTCGACAAATAATGCTTAAAAATTGTTACATCTGTAAAGAAGAAATAAAACAAGACAGGGTGTGCAAACCCTGACTTGATACTGTGATTATCCCGCTTTTCTGAGTGAGTCCACAGACACCAAATGGCTTTTTTTCTCCATTAACGCCATGATATAAACAGTACCTTGCTGCTTGCCCTTTGGACACCTCCAAAATACAACAACTCTGCCTCTGATCTGCCTGCCTTTTGCCTGTTCTTCTACTTCGCTCGCTATTCACACCATATAGTTATCTTACTAACTGGCCCTCCTGATCTTAAATCCCTTAGCCTGCTTGGCACAAAAGCATTATCCTTCACCCATGTCACTCAACTCCTTCTACATAGGCGCCCTGTAACTTCACTGAAAGTGCTTCTTCTTCCTCTGTGCAACAACCCAATCCTGAACATCATTCCTCACAGCCATCCATGCATGGCAAGATAAGTAACAATACATTTGTAGCACAAAAGGCCAGCTAGGAGTTACAAACTGGACTCACAAAACGGTGTCATATGCACTTCATGGTTTTTAGATGCACCATGTTGGTGTTTATTCTTGCTGTGGCAACCACAGCAGATAGCTAGTAATAAAACATAAAAAAGGACATACAAATGTATGTGTAATACTCAGAATCTATGACCTAGTTTATAATATGTTCGAAGATTTACTCATTTTTAATTGGAATATCAAAAATTTTTTTTAGCTAATTTGACAGTAGGGCTGCAAGGTGGCGCAGGGGTAGCGCTGCTCCCTCGCAGTTAGGAGACCCAGGTTCGCTTCCTGGGTCCTCCCAGCGTGGAAGTTTGCATGTTCTCCCCGTGTCTGTGTGGGTTTTCTCCGGGTACTCCGGTTTCCCCCCACAGTCCAGAGACATGCAGGTTAGGTGCATTGGTGATTCTAAATTGTCCCTAGTGTGTGCTTGGTGTGTGTGTGTGTGTGCGTGCCCTGCGGTGGGCTGGCGCCCTGCCTGGGGTTTGTTTCCTGCCTTGCGCCCTGTGATGGCTGGAATTGGCTCCAGCAGACCACCCTTAACAATGTAGTTAGGATATAGCGGGTTGGATAATGGATAATTTGACAGTTTTAGTGTGTACAGTATATGGCAATATAGTAGCCAAATAAAAATAACTATTTTCCATGGACAGTAACATTGCTTTATTCACTAATACATTTTTAAATTAATATCTTTTAAAATTACTGGTAATTTTTTATCAACTTAAGACTACATATTTAATAACTGTCAAGTATTTAAAAAATAAAATTAAACACTTTACATTTAGGTTACTCATTTATTATTATTCAGAACTAAATGAGTATGGTTACAGATTGTTTATTAAAACACAGAGAAAAAGCAAAAACAAAGCAGGCAAGCTCTGACAAAATTCTGAGATACAAAAAAGGCCATATAAAATATAGCTGTTTGAGAATTTGTTAAACTTTCTTGCATTATGTGAACATTTCTATGATTTAAACCTGTTCTTTCCAAAGGAAGGATACTAATGAAAATCTGGATGCATCATAACTACAATTAACAACAATATAACTAGGAAAACGTTAAACACTGGCATAATGTAACATATCAGATTCCTTGCTATTACAAAAATGCATGTAGTAATCTCCATTAATTAACTGTATCTTACTAACAGGCAGAAAAAGGTTCAAACATTTATTCAGCAGTTAACACAACTGCTAAAATGAAAAAAAGTTTTACATTTGGTGATAGTAAATAGTAAGTTAACAACATTTGGAGGTAAAATTACATAATGGAATTTAATTATTACTTTCAAAACAGATACAATGAAAGTGTATAGTGCTTTCCAAGAAATTCCCCCTCAGCTGCCCAAAGTGTATCACAAAATATTGAAACAGAGAGGTATGAACTGGAATAGTCATTAGGAAGAAAGCATTGTATATGAACACATTTTATTAAACCTACACCCTGAATATTAAACAATCAAATATTGTGTTGTTTATGAAACATTAGTGTGAACTGAACACAAAACATTAGATATGCTTAACAACATGTTCTATCACATGATGATTCTGCTTATCTTAAATAAAGTCATACATAAAAAAGCAAAACACAACAATAGGATCCCTAACAAAAAAATCCTAACCACAGACCAGTCCATTTATATTTACACATCAGATTTGTTTTGTACAAAAGATGGGAATAAATGTTGAACATTCTTGTATAAATATAACTAGCAATTTGTGTAAACATTTTGTATTCATTAATACGTACTTATCAGTTATACCAGGTTTTGACATCAAAGCCTTGACTAAAATCATTGATGAAATTATTATATACTACTAATCAAAAGTTGGGTGTATTACATGCTGGTGAAACAGATTTTAAATTACTGCAGTGAAAATTATATTTTGTGATTATACTGTACAAAAAAAGTACAATAAAAATAATCAGAAAATAAAAAGAATGCAAAGAATATACCTTTCTCTTTACAACTCTCCATGAATGGTACACACTTTCAGTGAGGCTTGTTCCATCAGTGAATCAAAAAATAATACAAGCTAAAGCAGTTAAAGATGTGTATCCCAGTGTTTAAAAATTCTTTGGGACCTATTTAATGTTACTATTGTACATTTGGTATCTGACTTTCTAATCTAAAAGTTAATCAGTTTACGTCTGAATCCAATGTAATAATTACCAGTATTAAATTCTATTATTTGCAAAATTAATAAACATTCTGTGTTAAATTTAAAAAAAACATAATGATATAGAAAAAGGCCCAATAGAAAAAAAATGATTCAGTGACTATATCATAGTGATTTACTGCATTACTGACAGAATCAATCAAATAATCCTTTGCACCAAAACAAAGTTTAATATCAAGGCATATTACATCATGTGCCATTTAAGCAATATTATATGGAGGGGTAGTTTGCAAAATAAACACTTTAATGAAAGATGCTGATATTAACTCACTGGACTGCTCTACACGTGGAGAACATAATTTCTGATCTATATTATAAATTCACAGGTAACAATATAATTGGGTAAGTAATGTAATATTACATATACAGATGTATAGCTACTTTGCCTATAAATGGCAAGTAACTCTGCAGGTCAGTGGGTAAACTATTTAAATTATGGACTGCCAAATTTTTATGGACTGCAAACAAGTCTTCCAATTGGCTAAAACAGAAAAGTAAATGCAAACAAATATAACAAGAAAAGTAAATGTGTGATTACACAGTTGATTTAAACTGAACCTGGTTATAGACAGTCTATACTAGGAAATTAGTATAGTCTTTACTTCCACTAATATATATTTTATAGAAAGTGTAATTTTTCAGAGGTTTAATACTTTAAGCAAATAAAAAAACTTATTTTTCTGTATAGTGAAGGTTTAACTCCAGCAAATGCAAGCATAAGGAATTTATAAATATGCTAAATTCTTAATACAGTATGCTGAATTCTTAAATGCTGTATCCACATTGATGTAGAGCAAGCCGTTACTGCAATATACATGGGGAAGATTTGTGTGTTCATAACCATTTGTATCTTTTTATTTTATAAATGTTATAGACACAGTAACTAGAATTAAAACTATGTTAATAAGATTTTTAAAATAGTTTATATTAACACAACTGTATATAATGATCTTGAGGATCTAGTTGTAATGTTTATGTTGGGATATAATAATGATTTTCATTAACAAGCTTGCTGTCATAGTGGTACTTAAAAAAAAAAAAAGAAAAGCTGATGCACTAAAAAACATTAGTCAAGTATTAAAGTATTATTTCCATCTTAAAAATGGAATGCAATAACCTTAAATGCTTAAATCTTCCTACTTTTCGTGATCCTGGAATAAAATTTTACTTCAGACATTGATAGTCACTTCTAAATACTTAAACAGTACCATAAGTCGACACATTACTTTTCAGCAATCATTCTTATCAAATAAAGATGCAAGTAATTTAAATTAGTTGTATAACAAAGTTGCCGTTTAACAAGACAAGGAGTTGCCACAGCCCAGTATTAGCTTATATTTTAGTGTTAAGCATTAGAATTGAATCTCTATTAATACTGAAAATTGAACACTAATACTATTACATTTGGAAATGCAATGAACATAATAAATACTATATTAAAGTGATGTACATTAGTACAAATATTCTACAAAGATAGAAAATTATCAGTATTGTGTAAGAAAACATTATTTTTTTAGGTTATACTAAACAATTCGTAAACATTAACATAAAACCAATTTTGCACGCACCCATGCTTTGGAACTTGAAAATTGGTTTCAGCCTAAATGCACTACTCTGCTGTATACGAATCAGAGGGAAAGAAATAAGAAAAAATATCAGAGTACTGAATACTATTAGCCAAGTGTACCAAACAGGAAACTTTTGGCAATACAAACAGCTTGTGAAAAATTGTTGTGATAATGCTTTATGTATCAGATGATACCTAGTATCCAATACAATGATTAATATGGTGTATACTATTTCTTTGTGAATTTTTATGTCCTTATTGGGTAAGCTATATATTGCTCCTACGAAGAGAGCATAAAAACACAAAATATTTAGCAATATTAAGCCAGATGTAAACCTGAATGTCCAGTCTAATAAATCCTGAAAATAAACTTTAAAAGTCTTCATTATATACATAATTTTCAGCTCTTCATTTAAAGATTGCCATACTTTACATTCTTTATGAATGCTGCTGCTTTATTCATCACTCTCTGATGTTGTTGTTAACAACCCACTTCAGTGGTTACTGGTTTCTTTTTTTCATTGGACAGAATCAGGACTGGCCTCGTAAGCAGGGACATCAGACTGTTGTATATTTTGATGAAACCCGTTATGCATATTAAAATGTGAACTGTGGATACACCTGCATCTTGAAACTGTATGAAAGTGCGAGACCCCTCTTCTGACTGGGTGAGGTCTCTGATACTGTGGAAGACACAAAATAAGCAAAATGTTAGGAACAATTACACTAGTAAAATATCCTACAATCCATTTTTAGAAGGATGAAATACATTAATCTGACATGGATGGTTCACAGAAAAAAGTACTAATACCAATCAATATCTTTTATTAAAAAACTATAGTTGAGAAAAAAATTAAATTCAATTGATTCAAATAGAAACATATTTAACCATGTAATAATGTTTTTATTATATCAATACAGCAAATATTGTCTATGCATTGCACCGTTAAAGTTTAAATTAAAATGTATTAAACGCTTCTGTTGATTAGGGAGTGATCATTATAATCATATTTTAAATGGAGCTTATCTAAATATTAATAAAGTACAAATATAGTATTCTTTTTATTAGCTTTGATAGCATATCTTAAAATCCTTCAGGAAGACAAAACAGATTAATCAATCACTGTAAAGTCAATAGAGCAATGTCAGCAAAATGTTATGCATACCCACATAATGAAAGCCTTGCCTGTTCACCGATGTGATGAATGACAAAGACGAGTCAGAAGTACAGTTAGCTAAATAGACTATTTACTGGTAAAGTTTAGTTTCTTTTTATTTTACTAAAGCGGTATGAAATTTACTAAAACACTTACACTATAATTTCAAAATGTTCACACCTTCACAACGATGCTGGGGTTATAAAAACAGTGTCATTACTAACTGGGTGAAGAATAGACTAGGAGAGAGGATCATATCAGACTTCAATTTAGAGGCTGATGAGGTATGTGTGGACTTTATCAATTACAACATATCCTGAAAAGTATATGTTGTGAACAGGGGGGCTGAACACATCCCTAGAAGACACGGACGCTCCTCCAAAACCCCCTCTTAAATGCTGATACAATGGGAATAAATACAGTGTACCTCCTCTTTGCTCCCTTACTTGCTAGACTGGTGCTGCTGCTCTGTTGTGTGATATGTTTCTTGCGCAGCGCTTCGCATACTTAAAAGTCTGAACAGCATCTGTCCTTTTTGGCTCTTTGCTTTGTCTATCTCTCTCTTCCTCCAGACATCCTCTGCTCCTGTTGGGGGTCCCAATTCTGACGCGCACCCCTATGATGAGGAAGATGTTTTTGCATTCTTTTAATTGAGAGATGCAACTGTCACCTCTGTCTTCACAAGGAGTTCGTTTTACTTTTGAAAGAGACATATGTTCGTTTGAAGTGTTTGAATAAAGTTCCTGTCTCTACAATCTCCTGTGTTTCTGTGTAAATCTGTGACCCAAGCGAACATTACCTTGCCTTCGAAATTTGTAACTCACATTTTGTAATGAGATACACCTACATATTTTGTATAATAGTGTTAAGTAAAGAGCCATAAACAACTCAGATCTTCAAAGTAATTTTCTCACCCTTTGCTTATGAGTTACTAGTTAACATAACATACAAAATAAAATGTATTTTGACTTCCAGCCATTGCTTAAATAACTATTTCTATAATTTAACAAACACGTATATCAAGAAGTTTCAACAGTTCTTATAAATTATAAGTAGTTCAAAATAAAAGTAGATTTTCACATTGGATGTATTTCTATGAGGAATGGGCACAAAGTAGTCTTTAGATCATAAAAATATAAGGAAAGGTTTTACAGCAATAGCCTATTCAATGCCAACCTAACTATTCAACCATTACTCATGAAACTCTTTTAACATTATCTAATGTACATTATCCCTATGTCTAATGCCATAATATCACAAATGTGCTGCTATAATAATAGAGATTTATAATACAACAATACAATGAATTTGGTTTATTTTATAATACTTGATACATTAAGGCGATTCATACATAGCTTAGCTGTGATTTAATTTTTTTCTGTGCTGGCTTGTAAATTCACAGTTACATACTATAACAAAATACTCATTTAGAATCTAATGAGGGGTTGCAGCAGTGTCAGAGACAAGCCTAACAGCACTCGCTTTAAATCCAAAAGCAGTCTTTAAACAGGACACCACAATTTGAAACACTTCCTGACTGACAAATAAGGAAAAATAGGTCTCTATTGCTTCCTTTAAAGATTGTCAGGAGTTGCTTCTTTAAGGTAAATATATTGGAAACTATCTAGGGCAGGGGTCTCCAACTCCAGTCCTGGGACCTCATTTATAAATGGTGCGTACGAACAAAAATGTTACGTACGAACGTTCCCACGCTCAAATCGCGATGTATAAAACCTAAACTTGGCATAAAGCCATGCACATTTCCATGGTAGCTCATATCCTGGCGTACACAAGTTCTCTGCTCGGTTTTGCAGACTGGCGACACCCAGAATCAAAGCAGTGCTACTGTTCCTGTGTGGTTTCCCTTTCATTTTTAAGATTCACATCCCTGACGCGGCTTTATCATATACACTTAAACTAACTGCATATTGTTTATTAGTTTAATGCATATGATTGTAATTAACCTGTAACAATATAATGGTCCAGGAAATAGCCAAAGTATTCCAAATACCATAGCTGCTTTAGCCTTGTTACTCTCAATGCACCTTCCTTTTCTTCTTTCAGTTTCTCCCGTTAAGGGTTGCCACAGCGGATCATCTTTTTCCATATTACTCTCACTGCACCACTCGGAGTATTTATATCACTGTATCTGAGTGTGGAATCACAGCTCTACAGCAGCTGATTGGAAAGAGAATTATCAGTATACAACATCAAGCACATGCTGCTTCAGCCATGCTGCCTATTTGAACTGCTCTCACACGCCAAACGCTTAAAAGCCTTTCCTGTACGGACGTCGCGGTTCAGAAACAGTTTCATCCCAAGAACTATAAACACACTCAATCAGTCCATCAAGTGCTCCGTGTAGAACTGTTTGTACTTATAAGTACAATCACCTCACTGTAAACTTGCACTACAGTTATAATATTGCACAACCTGAGCCACTTTATAAAACGCGAATTTACATATGATGACGATATCATTTTTAAGATGAAATGAGGCAAAATATGTTTGTCATATTATACAGATAAAACTTTGAACTTCATTTAAATAATCTACAGTGGAACCTCGGTTTGCGAGCATAATTCGTTCCGGAAACGTGCTCGTAGTCCAAAGCACTCGTATATCAAAGTGAATTTCCCCATAAGAAATAATGGAAACTCAGATGATTTGTTCCACAACCCAAAACTATTCATATAAAAATGATTAATACAAAATATAAAGTAAAAATACATAAAACAAATTAACCTGCACTTTACCTTTGAAAAGAATCATGGCTGGTGTGAGTGAGTTTCTAAACTCTTGTGGGATTCCACCCAACGTGACAACACATGGTAGAGTGTCCCAAAGCAATCACTGTCTTCCAGCGCTGTAGCAGTTCGCCGTAAACGCGAATCCGAAAAGATCGCGGACATGCTATAAGCGCCTGCCATCGATGGGTGATACAAGGAACAAGGAACATTGTAAATGTGCAGGGCCCTGCCTGACTGCTGTGTCTGTGTATAAATAACCACACTGTTGCTGTTTCAAGATGAATAAAGCTGGTGTTGCTAAAGTACTGAGACTCAGCTTCGTGTTTTAGGGTGCAAGACTGGGACTCGCACGTCACAGCACACACGCGTGTGTGAGCACACACATATGCACGCGCGCACACAGTCACAATGCTAATTCTGTAGTAAACAGTATACGCTCGTACGGATGTTGACTATATGAGTGAGGCACGCCGACTCAGACGGAGAATAGGAGACGATTGCCCACAATCCCGCAGCGAGAGACAGAGAGAACAATCAGCTCAGTTGTGATCACATGACGCTCAGCAGACAAAGAGTATACATACTACTCGTACTGCAAGACCTCGCTCGTTTAACAAGTCAAAATTTATTAAAAATTTTTGCTTGTCTTGCAAAACACTCGTAAACCAAGTTACTCGCAAACCGAGGTTCCACTGTATATTGTTAATAATTAAACATGCGAGGACATGGTGCCGCAGGATTGTTCCTGCCTTGCGCTGTATTCTTGCTGGGACTGGCACGACACTGGACGGGATAGATGGATAGAATAATTAAACATGTACTACAAAGATATTTCTATGTTCCTTAAAAGTTTTGAAGAATCGGTGTTCTAAGCTTACAGATGGCTTCACGTCTATATAGCTGATTGTGTGGCGATTGGGTATTTGGAGAAAGCAAAGTAAGGACAGGAATTAGGGGTTAGTACGTTTGAAAGAGACAGTACTGCTACAATAAAGTATTTCATCAAAGGTTGCGCATGGCGCAGCAAGCATCTTGCGTGAGACATGAACAATCACTGCACTGTTCCCATGTTTAATAACATGCTTTAACTCCTATCATCATGAAAATGATATCATGTATACATCTCAGTATTTTAATTATTCAGAGAGCTGTAATATCACGAATGTAATGGATTCTGTGTCCTGTAGGAGGAAGAGAAAGCCCGAAAGCATGTAGTGATTCACATACATAGAGCACATAGAAGATCAAATACAAAACAAAGCATTTAACGTGCTACGTTAGTTACGGTGGGATTTGAGAAACTAGTAAATTAAACAATTTTAAGATGAAGTTTATGATGTTCTACTTTAATGACAAAATAAACTACGTGATTAAAGTGGAAATTTTGAGATAAAAGTTGACATTTCGTGCTTTTTTCCCCACTGTGTGCCTTTTTTTTTTCTCTGTACCCTAATAAGCTTTCATATGACACTCAGACAGTGAGCTATGACTTGCCTTTTCACGGCGACTTTGATATGTGATAACTTCTTTTCTTATTTTGGGCACTGTGCGACTTTGTGATCTTGAGCTTTCGAGTTTCTCAGACACGCTATGTCACTCAATCAACTTCCTTTTGTTGTTTATACCACTGTTTAAACCAACAAATAGTACGTTTTTCCTTGCCTCCACGCGGTATTCGCTGAAATTCTTCTATTTCCCCTCGTGCTTTTGCAATTGTCTTTTCACAGAAGGCTGAGCTTAAGGGCTATTTATATTGATTTGCATATTCAAAGAGACATACTTCTGGGAGGAGTTGGGGCGGGACATCAGGAGCGTGCACATGCGTTACTTTTCACTCTGACCGGGATTTATGTAGTGGAAGAACATGGAAGTTCGCGTTCGCACAGATTTATGCATCTGGATTTTTTTGTGCATACAAACATTTCCGCTTTTGTGCTTACGCCATTTTATAGTGTGAGTTCTACACATGACGTTATGCATGAGGCCCCTGGAGAGCTACTGTGGCTGCAGGTTTTCATTCTAACCCTTTTCTTAATTAGTGACCAGATTTTGCTGCTAATTAACTCTTTGCCTTAATTTTAATTGATGCAGAACTTAAGACTCAGGCCTCTTAATTATTTCTTTTTTCCTTAATTAGCAACCAAACAATATTAAGGAACAAAATGTACCAACACATACACAATAACTGAAAATAAAGAAAGGTGAAGGCCTCAGTAATGTTGATCTGCTCAGATCCACAAAACATTTTGACAGCGCTCTTAAAAAAGAAAATCAATAATTTTGGAAATCTCTGCCATGGCAGAATGAGTACAGTGGAACCTCGGTCACGAACGTCTCTGAACACGTACAAATCGGGTTATGAACAAAAAGTTTGCCAAACGTTTGCATCTGTTCACGACCACATACTCAGGTGATGAACAAGCCAGTTTCCCTTCCGGTTCGTACGTGCCAATGATTTCTGCACGTGTTCAGTCTCTCCCTGTGCATTCACTGTGAACTCTTTGTGCTCTATTTCATTTCCCTTCCGGTTCGTACGTGCCGGTGATTTACACACGTGTTCAGTCTCTCCCTGTACAGTACATTGTTCTCGGTCAGACGTGCATCGCGCAGAGGGACTTTACCTCAAAACTGTAATCTCCTCTCCACCCAGTTCCTCCTCACTTCCTTCATGCCAGAACTCGACTCATGCAAGGTTAGTTTTTGCTTAAATTATGGATTTTTCAAATGTTCATTTTTTTCCCCTGTGTTTAACCCTTTGAAGCATACGGTGACAAATATGTCCCACATATTGAAATGCATGCCTGTAGTTTATTTACACACACAATGATGCGAAATGTTTTGTAATGGATCCAACAGGGGTCAGACCACTACAAAAGGTCCTTTATATTGTCCACGTGCTTCAAGCCACCATTTTGTGACGAATAAACAGTGCTCGTTTTTCGGGTGTGCCATGCTAGATATTTCAGGTGAGTTTTTTTAAAATATAAAATTTACTTCTAATCTTTTTTCAGTCAGATTTATGAATTCATTTGTGTAGATGCTAAAAATCAATGTAAAGTTGCAAAATATGTGTAAATACATATAACATTACATGATATTCTTGAAGGGACACATTTGTCCCAATGTGCTGCATGTGTCGATTAGATATACCGGTGTGATTCACTCATTCTACTTCAGATTCCATTAATTCACGACACTTCCACATTGATGATGACGAAATTATCCAATATTTGAATGCTGATGACAGCGGGGATGAGACTAACTTGGTACTTGATACAGAAGATCAAGAATTTTTGGAAGGTGATGGTGATGAGATTGGAACAGATGTAATTATTGAACCACCAGTGAATGACAAAAATTCGGGAAGTGACAATGCTTCCGCAGTTACTTCTCCAGAACCTGCTGTTCCTGGTCCTTCTGGTCACCATCCAAAGCGGATGAGGTCAGCTGTTGAAACAATGCCAGACACAAATAACTCCTCTCCGTCTTCTGCTACAGGTGCTGCGCCTGAAGAACGTCCACCTATAACTTTCACATGGTGCAAGTCCTATAGACCTTTTCTGTTCAGAGATGACAAGAAACCACAGGCTTATGGACAAGTTAACATGGACAAAATCTCAGATTCAGAAACTTTGGATGCAATGCCAGCACCCCTGCATATATTTCAAGAAGCTGTGCAATTTGACAAGCTTGTCGAAGAAATACTGGTTCCAGAAAGTATCCGGTATATGCAACAGAAAGGAAACACTTTCTCCATTGAACCTGCCGAGATGAAGGCATTTATTGGTATGAATTTGGTCATGAGTTACCATGTTCTGCCATCATTACGGTCCTACTGGTCCACACAACCCGACATGGCGGTGCCATATATTGCTCAAGTTATGCCTTTGCAGCGATTCAAGGCTGTTCGAGCAGCTCTGCATTTTATTGATAACAATGGTTGGCATGAACATATGATCAAATTCAAAGTCCACAATATTATGCGCCAATATGTAAAAGGCAAACCAATAAAATGGGGCTTCAAAATGTGGTGCAGATGTGATGCTCGTACTGGATATTTATATCAATTTGAACCATATCTTGGCAAGAAAGCACAGCATGTGGAACATAATTTAGGAGAGTCAGTAATCTTGCACCTTACTGAATCATTACCCAGAACAGGATGCCAAGTATTTTTTGATAATTTCTTCAACTCTCCGAATTTGCAGTACATCCTTGCAGAAAAGGACATACGAGCTTGTGGAACGGTTCGTGCGAATCGGAGAAATATGCCGAACTGCCTGCCAATTGATAAAAACATGAAAAGAGGGGACATTTCTGCTGCTTCCAGTAGTGGCATTGCCTGTGTGAAATGGAAGGACAGCAGAAGTGTTGTGATGTTGAGCAACTTCATTTCGCCAATTCCTACTATCACTGTGAAGAGATGAGTAGCAGGATCAGCTAATAAAGTAGATGTCCGTTGCCCTTTGGTAATTCAGAAATATAATCAACATATGGGTGGTGTTGATCTTATGGCCCAGACAAAGGTGACATATGAAGTTGACAGGAAAGCCAGAATAAAATATTACCTTCGCATCTTCTTTGATTTGGTTGACATTTCTGTGAATGATGCATATATAATTTATCTGAAGATCAATGAAATATACCATTTCCATGACACTCCGATGAAGCGGATTGAATTTCGGGCAGCATTGGCACGTTCACTGATATCTGATTTCTCCTGCAGACAGAGAAGTATTCCGACAAATATCCAAACACAAAGGCGTACACAAATGGCAACAAACCCTCGCAAGCCAGAACATGCCATGAAAAAGACAGAAAAACGCAAAAGATGTTATTACTGTGCACAAAAGAAAATTGGAAACAGAACTGACAATGTATGTATAGTGTGTGATGTTCATTTATGTTATACATCTGACAGAAACTGTTTTGTTGATTTTCATAACAAGTAATAACTGGAAGCATGACCTTGGCGCATATAGGGACAAATATGTCCCATATTTTTTTAATGACATTATGCATATGTCACTTCTAAAAATGGAATAAATGGATTCTATTAGCTTGTTTGCATATATTTTTCCACAAATTAATATCACCTGATGTGTACTTCTCTTATGTGCTTCAAAGGGTTAAAACTCATTAAAAAAAAGTGTTTACAGTGATCGGTTCGTAAGGCTATTAGCATGAACTCCTGCAATGTTACTTTCTTGGTTGTTTATGGTTGGTTTTAAATAAAGTTCGGATTTGTTCAAATGTTCCTTTTTTTCTCTGTGCTTAAAACTCATTAAGAAAAAGTGTTTACAGCGATCGGTTCGTAAGACTATTAGCGTGAACTCCAGCAATGTTAGTTTTCTCTGTTCAAGGTTTTCTCAGTGTTATTCAATGTATTTACATTTACTTTACTATTACACAGTGCATTCTATGGTATAATTAACTATTTTTGTGCTTAAAAATCTTTAAAAAAAATATATTTACATTCAGCTTGTATGGTCCGTAATGGATTAATTGTATTTACATACAATCCTATAATTGTCAGTCTAAAGAAAAGTCAATTAAAATAAGGGGAAATACTTAATTAGCAGCAAAAACTGGTCACTAATTAAGAAAAGAGAATGAAAACTTGCAGCCACAGTAGCTCTCCAGAAGTGGAGCTGGAGAACCCTGATCTAGGGGAACCAAGCACTTTAAGGTTTACATAGGGTTACTGGTACAGGAACATCAGTGGGCACTAGAAGAAATTATAATCTTGATGACAACTAACAAAATTAGGGCTGTCCATGGTATTGGAATTGGATCCAGGACTCATCCAGAAAAAAAAGTCACCCAGAGAAAGAGATACAAGCAACTTTGAGATACATGGCTCACTGGTAGAAGGAAGTGGCCTGAGTCAAAAGTAGAAAGTATGACGGACAGCGAAAACAATGGTGCATGGTGGAGCCAGTTTTAAAATATTTTGTCCTTCCCTTTTGTGGTGGTGGAGAATCTCTTTTAGAGCAACCCCTTTCATGCAACAGTTAGGCATATTCAGAAGTGCTTTTGTATCATCTTGCTAGACGAAAATAAAAAAATGACAAATTAGACAAGCCAATTCGCACTATTCAGCATTTTCTATTGACATTAAAATTGAATATATTACTATTGCCTTCTGCTAGATAGTAGCATTTAAAAATAGAAATGCATGGCACATATACCATTATGTAGGCATTTTAGTAGCTTTTGTTTTTATTATAATTGCAATTTTACCATAACCGATCATATAATATGGAAAAAGGAACAAACTAGTCTTGCAATGAACCAGACTCGGTGGTAAAATAATCATGAAAAAAGATACACATTACATCTACTTTGTGAAAATGTTTAAAGAAAGACACACATTAGATCTATATTGTGAAAATGTGGTTGCCTGAATGATATATACTGTATGTATGCAGAAGCAGCGAAGATTAATGTTTGTCTGTGCAATACTTTGAGTATTTAATATGATTTTCAGTCATTTATTTATTTATTTTATTGTAATCATTCATACAAATCAATCAATTTTTACAAATAATAAGACTGAAGAAAAAAAAAAAAAACAACTCGACCCCTGCCCCTGAGAGAGAGAGCATGGCCAACAGAGTAAAACTTAAGGCTTGTAGACATACCTAAATTGATGAATTTAATAGACCAGTAGAGATGCATGGAGAGGAAAAAGAGATGTGGAGATAATTGCTTCCTCGGTGCTTAAAGAGCTTATTCTAAAATTTTACTGATTATATCCTGCCAGGTTTTAAAAAAATTCTGTACAGAACCTCTAACTGTATATTTGATTTTTTCCAATTTCAAATAGTATAAAACTTCGGTTACCCACTGACTTAAAAGAGGTGCATTAGGATTCTTCCAGTTTAGCAAAATATGTTTGCTTGCCAAAAGTGTAGTGAATGCAATCACAGTTTGTTTGTCCTTCTCCACTTTGAACCCATCTGGAAGAACACCAAACACAGCTGTTAATGGGTTAGGAGGGATTGTGACACCAAGGCTGTCTGAAAGGCACTTAAAAATTTTGGTCCAAAATGATGTTAATTTGGTGCAGGCCCAAAACATGTGACCCAGTGAGGCTGGGACTTGATTGTAGCGTTCGCAGGTTGGATCTTACCCTGGAAACATTTTGGACAGTTTTAGGCAAGACAGATGTGCTCGATATATAATTTTGAGTTGAATAATTGTATGCTTTGCGCATATGGAGCTCAAGTGAAGTCTCTGCATTGCTGTCTTCCACTCCTTTTCTGATATATTGATTAACATATCTTTTTCCCATAGTCCTCTTGAATCTTTGAAAGGGAGGGACTGTAAAATAATTTTATATATTGCAGAGATGGTGTCTAAGTCCTTGAAATTGAGCAATATTTTTTCCAGCGTGGACGAGGGTGCAAGATGAGGAAAATCGGGCAGGTTCTGTTTAACAAAGTTCCCAATTTGAAGATAGTGAGAGAAATGTGTAGCTGGAAAGTTAAATTTGGAATGTAATTGTTCGTAGGATGCAAAGATGTTGTCTATATAAAGATCTCTGAGCAATTTAATCCCAAATCTTTTCCAGATATTAAAAACCGCATATGTTTGCAAGGGTTGAAGGAGGTGGTTCTCTTGCAGAGGTGCCACAGATAAAAGCTTCTCCATTTTAAAATGCTTTCTACATTGGTTCCATATTCTGAGTGAGTGAAGCACAATTGGGTTATTAGTATACAGTAATCCCTCGCTACTTCGCGGTTCACTTTTCGCGGATTCACGACTTCGCGGGTTTTTAAATACAAGTGATTGCCTGCCTATCGCGGAAGTTATGTTCCAGACCCATCAGCAACAGGAGAAAATCCGCGATATAGAAAGACCATATAAATAAACATTTTTATAGTTTAAGCCTTAAAATACCCATCCCACATGCTTTAAACACATGTAAACTTATAAAACACACTTTGTTAACACATATGATATGTGGATGTCGGGCTAAGGATATGAGTAACATCTCACTATTATAAAACATTTTAACTTCACGCAAGACAAGACAGTGAGACAGGAAAATACAAGGCTTTAAAATTATTGACAGGCAGAGCGACAAGCAGCACAAAGCCAGCACAAAGTCCACTTCTCCTTAGCTTTCATTCAGCTCCCCACCCCCTTGACAATGCGAACTGGCAGGAGCCTACTGCGCCTCCGGGGAGGGGGGGTTTGAGCAAACGTGCGTTCAGCCCTCACACACCTCCACTCCTCCCCCTCCTTCTGAACGGGCAGAGCGACAAGCAGGCATTTTGGCAGAAGCAGCACAAAGTCCATTTCTGCTCAGCGTGAGTTCAGCTGCCCCCCCTTCACAAAGCGAGTGCAGACACATCGACGTCTGATCGCTGCGTGCAGTGTTGGTCTGCAGTGTTTAAGAATGCAGAAAGTGTTTAAGAGCATAGGAAGTGTTTATAAGAGTGTGGGAAGGGTTTATAAAGCCTTAAAATATGTATAAATAATAAAATAAATATAGGTCGCTACTTCGCGGATTTTCACCTATCGCGGGTGGCTCTGGAACGTAACCCCCGCGATAGGTGAGGGATTACTGTATTACCGAAACCTTGAATTTATTCGGGCACAAAGCAGGGAATATAAAGAAGTACTGCAGGATTTTACTTCTATTGCGGACCAGGCCTGTGTATGTTAATCTATTTGTGTCCAGGTTTTTATAGCTTGTATGTCTGCTGCCCAGTAATAACACTGAAAGTTAGGTAGAGCCATGCCACCTTCTGCCTTAGGTCTTTGTAGGGTCACTCTTTTGATACGTGGATGTTTTGAGTTCCAAATAAATGAGGTTATTGTTGAATCTAATTGCTTAAAAAATGATTTATTGATGTATATTGGAATGTTTTGAAATAAAAAACGAAGCTTAGGAAGAATATTCATCTTAACAACGTTTATTCTTCCAGCTAGAGTGAGATGAAGGGTTGACCATCTATGCAAATCTTGCTTAATTTTTCCCATACAGACAGCGAAATTTTGTTGATAAACAGCTTTGTGTTTACTTGTGATGTTTACCCCTAGGTATTTAAACTGATCTGCAATGATAAAAGTGAAGGTGTCCAAACTAATATTGTGTGCTTGAGAATTCACTGGAAAGAGTACACTTTTATTCAAATTAATTCTGAGACCAGAGATCTTTTGAAATTCTGTAAGTACTGTTAAGACTGCAGACACAGAATTTTGTGGGTCTGATATATACATTACCATATCATCTGCATATAGAGAAATTTTCTGTTCCAGTCCTTCTCTGATAATCCCATTTATCTGATCAGCATTTCGACAGTGAACCGCTAGTGGTTCATTGGCGATTGCAAATAGCAGTGGTGACAAGGGGCATCCTTGTCTGGTACCACATTCTAATTTAAAGTAGTCTGAACAAATGTTGTTAATACAAACTGAAGCTTCTGGATTGGTATACAGTAGTTTGATCCATGCACAAATGTTCGGGCCAAACCCAAATTTCTCTAATGTAGTGAAAAGGTATTTCCATTCAGTCATGTCAAATGCTTTATCTGCATCCAATGATAATAATAT
Source organism: Erpetoichthys calabaricus (assembly GCF_900747795.2). NCBI lineage: Eukaryota > Metazoa > Chordata > Cladistia > Polypteriformes > Polypteridae > Erpetoichthys > Erpetoichthys calabaricus. The sequence goes on along the minus strand of NC_041401.2, from coordinate 158,734,555 downwards.
TTCTGGGGAGTTTGACTTTGTTAGTGAGTATATTACATTAAACAGGCATCGAAGATTGGAGGATAAGTGTCAACCCTTGATAAATCCAGTTTGACCTTGTGATATTACCGAAGGCAGCACTTTCTCCATCCTTCTAGCTATGACTTTTTGGGAGTATCTTAACATCATTATTCAGAAGTGAAATTGGTCTGTATGATGCACATTGTAATAAGTCCTTGTTTTGTTTAGGGAAGACGGTGATTAATGCTTGGCGAAAAGTTTGAGGTAGAATTTGATTGTCTCTAGCTTCTGTAAATGTTGCTAATAGGAGGGGAGCTGGCTGAGCGGAGAATTTCTTATAAAATCCTGCAGGGTAGCCATCAGGGCCTGCTGCTTTCCCGCCTTGAAGTGACTTTATAGCATCTAGTAATTCTGAGAGCGCCAGAGGTTTATCCAGTTCCTCCGCATAAAAAGTATCTATTTGTGGTAACTGTAATGTTTCCAGAAATGCATTAGATTGTGTGTTGTCTTCTTTGAATTCAGTAGAATATAAGGATTTATAGTAGTCTCTAATGTGTGCATTATATTTTTATGGTCAATGATTTCGTCTCCGTTCGTGTTGGTGATTACTGGGACTGCATTGCGAACTTCTTGCTTGTGGATTTGTTGAGCTAAAAGCTTATTAGCTTTCTCTCCGTGTTCATAGTAATGATGTCTGGATTTATAAATTAGTTGTTCAGTTTCTTTAGTTGTCAAGAGGTTGAGTTCCTAATGCAGAGCCTGCCTTTTCCTATGTAGAGCCTCCCTTGGAAGCCTGGTATGTTCTTCATCTATTCTAGTAATTTAGCTTTTTAGTTCTGATACTTTCTTGGTTTCTAATTTAATCCTGTGGGAAAGATACGAAATAAACGGTCCTCTTAAGAAGGCCTTTAGTTTCCCAGAGTATTCCTGCAGAGACCTCTGAAGATGTGTTTGTCTCTAGGAAAAAACTGATTTGGATATAAATTTTGTACAGTTCTCGTCTGCTAATAGAAGCGGGTTAAGACGCCATCTACGAGGTGAGTGTGTGGGGCATAGTGATTTTAGCTCCAAGATCAGAGGTGCATGGTCAGAAATAACAATAGCATCGTACTTGCAAGATTTAATCGTAGGCAAGAAAATATTACCTATAAAGAAATAATCTATTCTTGAGTAGCAATGATGTACTGGTGAGTAGAAAGAATATGTTCTTGAGTTTTGGTTTAGAAACCTCCAGGGGTCTGATAAGTTGTGGTCAGTTACAAACTGTGTAATTATCTTTGCAGTGTTAGATGTCATCCCCCCTGTGACAGGAGTCCTATGTAAGAGTGGATTTAAAACACAATTAAAGTCCCCGGCCATTATAATTTTATGAGTGTTCACATTGGGGATGGATGCAAATACGTTTTGTGTGAATTCCTTATCATCGACATTAGGTGCATAAACATTTAACAAAATCATTATACAGTTAAATAAGTTGCCCATGACCATCACATATCTCCCTTCCAGATCAGATACTACATCTGATGCTACAAATGGGACTGTTCTATGTATGAGAATTCCCACTCCTCTAGTTTTCTTTGTAAAGGTAGAATGGGAACATTTGTCCAGTCCAGTCCTTTTGCAGAAGGAACTGATCCTTGCTTAGTAAATGAGTCTCCTGTAAAAATACTATTTTAGCATTTAAACCTGTTACATGAGAGAGTACTTTCTTTCTCTTTAATTCATGATTCAGGCCTTTAATATTCCAGCTCACAAAGTTGACTGTCCCATCATGGAGATATTGATTCTGAGTTTTTTATGTCATTTTATAGTCTTAACTGGAAGTGAGACAGCTTTAACCTTAATTTCCTATATCCCCAAGAGTTATTGCCATGCAGCCTGTTGTTACGTTGGTAGTTATAATTATTAGGATTAAAAGGATAGATTAGATATAGCCTGCTCTCTTTAGGAGTGCTGTCCTCTCTACCCTTCGTGAGCTAAAAATTGACATTGATGGGATCCTGGTTCAACCCTCAGCATCAGTCTGTAATTTGGGTGTCATCTTTGATCAGCTTCTTTCTTTACAATCACACATTAGCTCAATAGTACAGACAGACTTTTTCATCTTCGCAACATTGCTCATCTGCATTCTTTCCTCAGTGTGAAAGATACTCAAACACTCATTCACGCTTTCATCACTACCCGTCTGGACTATTACAATGCTTTGTTTTATGGCCTCCCCACTAAATATATCAATAGATTATAATATGTTCAGAATTCTGCTGCTCGTTTACTTACACACACTTAAAACTCTGCTCACATCACTCCTGTCCTCTATGATTTACATTGGTTACCAGTTTCTTCAGGAATCAAATATAAAATTATTCTTCTCACTTTTAAAGCCTTTCATGGGTTAGCCCTTCATTATCTGTCAGAGCTGCTGCTTCCTTACAATCCTGCCCATGCATTACAATCATCGGATGCTAAGTTATTCATTGTATCTAAATACAGGCTAGTAACTATGGGTGGCAGAGCTTTCACAGTGATAGCCCCTAAAATTTGGAATTCTCTCCCTCTCAGCCTTCACGAGGAAAAATCTATTGTCACAGGAGACTGGGGGTGGTACCCAGCCGAGACGCCCAGGAGGAACGGAGGAGGGCTTACGCCTCCCCCAGACCACGTGGGGGCAACCGCCCTGGTGGCTTTGGGGACCACGGGAACAGAGCTTTGAAGCTCAACCCTATAGGGGCCCGTGGTCACCGCCAGAGGGCGCCCCAATGCCTATGGAGCCCTGGTCCTCAGCACTTCCACCACACCCAGAAGCGCTGGGGGGAAGAAGACCAGGGACACCCAGAGTGCTTCCGGGTGTGCAGCCGGTACTTCTGCCACACTGGGGAATGCCGGCGGAAGCTAATCGGGGGGGGCACCTGGAGCACATCCGGGTGTGTATAAAAGGGGCCTCCTCCCTCCGTTCAATGGCTGGAGTCGGGTGGAAGAGGACGGAGCTCGGAGGAGTGGAGACGGACCAGAGAAAGAGAGAAGAGGCATTGTGAGGCCTGGACTTTGGGGTGATTGGTGCTGTGGCATTGGGTTGTGTGTGTGTTTCATTTGTAAAAATAGTGTAAATAAACGTGTTGGGGTGCTGAAATCATGTCTACCTGTATGTGTCCGGGCTGTTCCCCACACTATTAATAATTTCAAACTTCTGTTAAAAACACATCTTTTCAATGAGTATTATTCTTTTTCATGTATGTAATTTCTACTGTCTTGTTAATGTGTGTGTTGAATTATAAAGTGTCCTTGAGTGTATGAAAGGCATTACATAAACATAACATTATATATATATATATATATATATATATATATATACATATATACAGTACTGTGCAAACGTTTTAGGCAGGTGTGAAAAAATGCTGTAAACAAAGAATGCTTTCAGAAATGGAAGTGTTAATCATTTATTTTCATCAATCAACAAAATGCAGTGAATGAACAAAAGAGAAATCTAAATCAAATCAATATTTGGTGTGACCATCCTTTGCCTTCAAAACAGCATCACTTCTTCTAGGTACACTTGCACACAGTTTTTGAAGGAACTCAGTTGGTAGGTTGTTCCAAACATCTTGGAGAACTAACCACAGATCTTCTGTGGATGTAGGCTTCCTCACATCCTTCTGTCTCTTCATGTAATCCCAGACACACTCGATGATGTTGAGATCAGAGCTCTGTGGGGGCCATACCATCACTTCCAGGACTTCTTGTTCTTCTTTACGCTGAAAATAGTTCTTAATAACTTTGCCTATATGTTTGGTGTCGTTGTCCTGCTACAGAATAAATTTGGGGCCAATCATACGCATCCCAGATGGTATTGCATGATGGATAAGTATCTGCCTGTATTTCTCAGCATTGAGAACACCATTAATCCTGACCAAATCTCCAACTCCATTTGCAGAAAAGCAGCCCCAAACATTCAAGGAACCTCCACCATGCTTCACTGTTGCCTGCAGACACTCGTTATTGTACCGCTCTCCAGCCCTTCGACAAACAAACTGCCTTCTGCTACAGCCAAATATTTCAAATTCTGACTCATCAGTCCAGAGCACCTACTGCCATTTTTCTGCACCCCAGTTCCTATGTTTTCGTGCATACTTGAGTCGCTTGGCCTTGTTTACACGTCGGAGGTATGGCTTTTTGGCTGCAACTCTTCCATGAAGACCACTTCTGGCCAGACGTCTCCGGACAGTAGATGGGTGTACCTGGGACCCACTGGTTTCTGCCAGTTCTGAGCTGATGGCACTGCTGGACATCTTCCGATTTCGAAGGGTATTAAGCTTGATGTGTCTTTCATCTGCTGCACTAAGTTTCCTTGGCCAACCACTGCGTCTACGATCCTCAATGTTGCCCGTTTCTTTGTACTTCTTCAAAAGAGCTTGAACAGCACATCTTGAAGCCCCAGTCTGCTTTGAAATCTTTGTCTGGGACAGACCTTGCTGATGCAGTATAACTACCTTGTGACTTGTTGCTGTGCTCAATCTTGCCATGACATAAAACTGTCTTCCACAACCTCACCTTGGTAGCAGAGTTTGGCTGTTCCTCACCCAGTTTTAAGCCTCCTACACAGCTGTTTTCTGTTTCAGTTAATGACTGTGTTTCAACCCATGTGTGACATTGATGATCATTAGCACCTGTTTGGTATAATTGGTTTATCACACACCTGACTATAATCCTACAAAATCCCTGACTTTGTGTAAGTGTAGCTATAAGAATTGATGCTGGTTTGAAGGCAAAAGGTAGTAACACCAAATATTGATTTGATTTAGATTGTTCGCTCTCACTTTGCATTTTGTAAATTGATAACAATAAACACTCATTCATTATATTTATGAAAGCATTCTTTGGTTTACAGCATTTTTTCACGCCTGCATAAAACCTTTGCACAGTACAGTATATATATATATATATATATATATTATATATATATATATTATATAATATATTATATATATAATATATAAATATATGAAATAGAATGTCTGTCTGCCTTCTGTGTATCCATTCAGTCCTCCACTGTTTGGCAGCCCTTGAACAAATTGCTTGCTACCTACATACAGACAAGACAGACTATATTGTAACCCAAACTTTGATTCTGGTGGTTCCAGGGTTTGTTTGTCAATTTATTTATTTATATATTTGTGCTACAATTTGAATATATGTCCCACGTGTTATCCTCAGAGCAAGTGAAACCTCCAAACAGACTAAAGGCAAACTAGTAGACGAGATGGCCAAATCTTAACAATACTTACTCAGGCTGCGCTGAGTGCTGATTCTGTTTCATGCAATTTTGCAGGGGGAGTATCGGGTGTGGCTTGATTGAGAGAGGAAGTGCAGTGCAACACAAGGGAGAATCAAAGGGTTGTTGTTTAACTCCTGATTTGCTGGCTTTTCTTCAAACTTTAAGGCATAATGTACTGTCTACTTTGAACCAAAAGAGCAACTCAGACACGATAGGGTTCGTGGTTACAAAGGAGCAAGGAGTTACCACAATTTTAGAATCAAAAACAAAACCAAAAAAGAAAAATTCCTCGACTCATGAGAAAAGAGAAATTGATAGAGAGGTGGTGTGGCTGACGGATTGAACAGTTAGCAATAATAACAGGGTTACTACTTAAAAAAACACATAAACCTTTGTTTTTTTCCTTAACCCATTCTACAAATATAGTCAGGCAAGGTTGGATATTCAGCTAGTATTGTATAAAGGAAAGTACTTAGTTAAATAGTACTTTTGATACACCCAATTAACCAACGGCACTACAACTGACACCCATTGTTTTACAAAATTTTCTGGAGAAAACCAGGTAGCACATCTAGTTTTTTATATGCAATATACACCAGTCATTCACAATATTAAAACTACTTATAGGTGAAGTGAATAACATTGATTATCTCTTCACAACAGCATATCTATCAAGGGGTGGGATATATTAGGCAACAAGTGAACAATTCTTGAAGATGATATGTTGGAAGCAGGAAAAATGGGCAAGCATAAGCATCTGAACAACTCTGACAAGGACCCAATTGTGATGGCTAGTCAATTGGGTCAAAGCTTTTCCAAAATGGCAGGTCTTGTGGGTTGTTTCCAGTATGCAGTGCAAAAGTGGTCCAGGGCAGGACAACCTGTGAACCAGAAAAAGAGTCATGGCTGTCTAAGGCCTACTGATTTACATGGGGAGTGAAGGTTAGCTCGTCTAGTCCAATCCAACAGAAGAGCTACGTTAGCATAAATTGCTAAAAAACATTAATGCTGGCCATGTGACAATGGTGTCAGAACACACAGTGCATCATGGACTGATAAGTATGGGACAGCATAGCTGCAGGTTGGTCAGAGTGCCCATGCTGACCCCATTAACCACCAAAAGTACCTACAGTGTGTACATGAGAGCATCAGAACTAGACCATGGAGAAATGGAAGAAGATGGTGTGGTCTAATGAATTATATTTTCTTTAAGATCACTGGAACAGGCCAAAGTGACACCCACGTAACACCTAGCTGAGATAGAGACTGCACCATGTGTCTGCCTGGGTGGTTGCCAACCAGGATCCCTAGCTGTTTCTTCATGTGGTGGATGCAGCAATGCGCTGTACCAGTGCATGCTCACCAACCTAACCTGACCTGACAGCTGAGTGCATGTTCATTGCTTCTCTAGTGAAGAGATGGCAGCAGGATGAACTATGGGAAGAAAGCAAGATGGCAGAGGCAGTGTGATGCTCTGGGCAATGTTCTGCTGGGAAATGTTTGGTCCTGTACCACCTATGTAGAGACTGTTGCATACCACAGCACGCCCTTTCATTGCAATGATATTCCCTAATGGCAGTGGCCTCTTTCAGCAGGACAGTACACCCTGCCACACTACAAAAATTGTTTAGGAATGGTTTGAGGAACATGACAAAGAGTTCAAGATATTGATTTGGCCTAAAAAAATCCTCAGATCTAAATCCAATCTGTGGGATGTGCTGAAGAAACAAGTCCAATCCTTGGAGGCCCCACATTGCAACTTGCAGGACATAAAAGGATCTGCTGCTACCGTCTCGGTGCCAGATACCACAGGACACCTTCAACGGTCTTGTTGAGTCCATGCCTCAATGGGTCAGAACTTTAACTGGTGATACAATGGGGACCTACAAAATATTAGGCAAATGGTTTTAATGTTGTGACTGATCAGTGTATACTGTATTTTTATTTCTGATTATTATTCTTACTATGTTATAGTTAAGAGATTTTCCGTTTTGTTATTTATTGCTTGCCTGTGCTTTCATTCTTGTGCTGTACACATAAATGAGAAAGCGCTTTTATTTGGAGAAAGGTCAAAAGAAAATTATTTGTTTAAGACAGACTTCTAGAAAAGGAGGGGCAAAACCACTAGTTGAAAACTGATTGGCTAATTGTTTTCAAAAATATTATAATATTATAAAACATTACACTGCACCCTAGCATATTGAGATCCCACAACCACTGGACCCCCGACATGCTGGAGCACAACTACTTAACCATGGGACTTCTGAATTGCTGCTCTTCATAGCCTTTCATCACCAAAAGTACACACACTCGTACAATATCTAGAGCAGGGGTCTCCAACCTTTTTTCTCCTGAGAGCTACTTTTACAAAATGAAAATGGCCGAGAGCTACTCATGTTTTCTAACATTTAATCTCATAGCTTTTGTTTTCTAACATTTAATCTCATAGCTTTTTTCAACCCAAACAAACTGAATAACCTTGTTTTGCCTGAACATTCACAAAATGTTGGTGTCCACAACTCACATTTTGCATTAAAACATCACAAAAAATATTTAGTTCACCTGCAAGTGCATTTTGTATGTCTGTATGCCTTTTCCAGTGTATCTCACACTATTGAATTAAAACATGAATGCTGTGAAAACAAAATAATGCAATTACAAATACACAGATATTACTTATTAATTTGTCATTTTATTACGTTACTGTTTCACTTCAACAAGAGTATTCACATGTCCAGTTGCATGTGTGATGTGTTTTCAGTTAGTCAGATGACTGGCACTGCAGGGAGTCAACAAGAGAGGTGTATGGTGGAGTGGAGCCACTTAGGTTCACTCTTATGGAGTCATTTAAATGTTCATCTGTCAGTCTTGTTCTGAACTTTGATTTCATGACATTCGTGTCAGAAAAGGCAGACTCACAGAGGTATGTAGACCCAAACAAAGCAGACATTTTCAGAGCTGCTTGGTGAAGAGTCTTATAGTTATCTGGCTCTACTAAGCTCCAGAAATGCTGAGAATTCTGTTCAGACTTTAACTGCACATTATATTGAAGTTTTACTAATATATAATATATAAATCCAATGTCTCTCTGTTTGTATGTCTGTCCGCTTTTCACGAGAGAACTACTTAACGGATTTAAATCGGGTTTTTTTCCAGAATTTGCTGGAACATTCCGGTTAATTTTGCGACTTCTCTCATTTCGCTATGTACCATAGTTCGCTTGCAGTATCGATTTATTTGCACGAATCCGAGAAACACGCAGCAGTCCGGGAGGGGGGCTCTCCTCACTCACTCACAAGCTTCGGGGCGTGTTCCTTAACTCCGCTTAGCTAGCGAACAAGAGAACAATTCAACTTTGTTTGATATTTAAAATAAAGTGTTACTTAGGTCTTAATGAGTTTCTTAAGTGTATGCCACACTGAAAAGATAGATTGTAATTCAGATTGCGGATTATGATTTGGTGTTAAAAGGATTGTGATATGATTTTTTGGAAAGATCACCCATCCCTAATTTGACGAATCAAGTTTTCAAATGTATGTAGGATTCATTTACCCTTTGGCAAGCTATTTGGAAAGGGGCTTTGAGGTACCGGGAGCTCACGAGTGACGTGTTGGAGACCCCTGATCTAGAGAATATAACAAGAACACAGAGAACACCTATCATGACTGTGGCATTCGTCTTTCTTAAATTTTTTCTTGTTTGAGGATTTTTATGAAGAAAGACTTGTCAATACAAGCTTAGTGTAAAAGTATTACTTGTATTGTAATTGATTTGTTTTGATGATGTGGTCATTTTGTTATACTTGTGTCTTTGAGGTGACAGTGTAATTGGAATAGCCTCATAGTTCAATGCAATTTTCCTGCATTGAACCTGCTCCTTAAAAGATAGTACTCCCTGCTGGACACATGTTTGCATAGTTAGCAGGCTTGGGATTATTTTAAAAACTGTTTTATTATGTTTCACGTATTTAGAAAAAAGAAAAATGAATAAAAAATACTGATGAAAAATGCAATGTAAGCTATTTACCCAAGTGGACTTGTGATGACCTGTGTATTGCGGATCTAAACATGTGCTACCCACAGCTTGGCTGGAGCTGGTGTGTAATGTGACTGTTGACAAGATTCTGACAGCTGCTAATTTGTTGTCCATGAATTTGAAGAGGGAAACCTCCAATATGCAGACATGGCTGGCTGCATTGTTGTTAACTGCATATCATGATTGAAAAGTGCAAAAACCTAAGCAGCATAACATGTGACCTAAAATGTGAGAAGGATTAATTAAGTCAACAAGGCAATCACTAAAGAATGTATGAAGATGCACAAATTCATGTCAATATGATCACATTCTAAAAGATGAAAACAAGGCAAAACTGCACTCGTTTTCTGGCTTAAAAATAGAGACTTTCCTTAACACTAGAATCCCTGAAGTCTACGATAATATTCATAAATGCCGGGCCACCTTAAATTCCCTCGCACCTCATCATCAGCGTCTTTGTTTTGCAAATGTGTATTGGCAAGAATTTTGGGATACAATATGTATCATAATACTGGGGTTACAATTCAATATATTGCGATATACAGTGATCCCTCGCTATATCGCGCTTCGCCTTTCGCGGCTTCACTCCATCACGGATTTTATATGTAAGCATATTTAAATATATATCGTGGATTTTTTGCTGGTTCGCGGATTTCTGCAGACAATGGGTCTTTTAATTTCTGGTACATGCTTCCTCAGTTGGTTTGCCCAGTTGATTTCATACAAGGGACGCTATTGGCAGATGGCTGAGAAGCTACCCAACTTACTTTTGTTTCTCTCTCTCTTGCGCTGACTTTCTCTGATCCTGACGTAGGGGGATTGAGCAGGGGGGCTGTTTGCACACCTAGACGATACGGACGCTCGTCTAAAAATGCTGAAAGAGTTGCTACCTTCTGTGTGCAGCTGCTTCGTGAAGCGACATGCTGTACTGTGCTTCGCATACTTAAAAGCTCGAAGGCACGTATTGATTTTTGACTGTTTGTTTTCCTCTGTCTCTCTCTCTCTCCCTGCTCCTGACGGAGGGGGTGTGAGCTGCCGCCTTCAACAGCTTTGTACCGGCGGTGCTTCGCATACTTAAAAGGCAAACAGCCCTATTGATTTGTTTGGTTTTTCTCTCACTTTCTGACATTCAGTGCTCCTGACGCGCACTCCTTTGAAAAGGAAGGTATGTTTGCATTCTTTTAATTGTGAGACAGAACTGTCATCTGTCTTGTCATGGAGCACAGTTTAAACTTTTGAAAAAGAGACAAATATTTGTTTGCAGAATTTGAATAACGTTCCTGTCTCTCTACAACCTCCTGTGTTTCTGCGCAAATCTGTGACCCAAGCATGACAATATAAAAATAACCATATAAACATATGGTTTCTACTTCGCGGATTTTCTTATTTCGCGGGTGGCTCTGGAACGCAACCCCTGCGATGGGGGAGTTTGTTTTTCAGTCAAAAATCAATACGTGCCCTTCGAGCTTTTAAGTATGCGAAGCACTGTGCAGCATGTCGTTTCAGGAAGCAGCTGCACAAAAGATAGCAACGTGAAGATAATCTTTCAGCATTTTTAGACGAGCGTCCGTATCGTCTAGGTGTGCGAACAGCCCCCCTGCACAATCCCCATACGTCAGGATCACAGATAGTCAGCGCAAGAGAGAGAGAAAAGTAAGCAATCTAGCTTCTCAGCCATCTGCCAATAGCGTCCCTTGTATGAAATCAACTGGGCAAACCAACTGAGGAAGCATGTACCAGAAATTAAAAGACCCACTGTCCGCAGATATCCGCGAACCAGCAAAAAATCCGCGATATATATTTAAATATGCTTACATATAAAATCCGCGATGGAGTGAAGCCGCGAAAGGTGAAGCGCGATATAGCGAGGGATCACTGTATTGCAATATTGTAAGCAAGGTGATATATTAACATTTTTTTAAAAATCTAATTTTAGGAAAACTATCATAGTATGAAGAACATACCACTATATGCATAAAAATTTTAAAAACTTAAAAGTTAAAAAAGAGTTAAAAAATAGCTACTTTTTTATGCAATCAGAACAGTGGGATCTGCAACTGCATTTATCACACTCCCTATAACTTCAGACATCATACCAATACCTTTTGTGCAATCTGAGGAAAGGAATTAACATGTTCCTATATCACTAAAAAATCACTGTACGTTTTGATCCTGCTTTAAAGGTTCACAGTATGCCACACTTTGTTTCAAGCAGTTTATAAGAAAATGCATAACATCATAGCACTGTAATCTGAACAAAGGAATTAACATTTGTTTACAGTATATCAGTAAAAAATAAAATTTCTTGCAGGATTTCTTTAGGTAAACAAATTGAGTGAATTTTTAAAAAATCAAACAGTACTACATATAAATTCAGACAGTGTATATATATACAGTGGTGTGAAAAACTATTTGCCCCCTTCCTGATTTCTTATTCTTTTGCATGTGTGTCACACAAAATGTTTCTGATCATCAAACACATTTAACCATTAGTCAAATATAACACAAGTAAACACAAAATGCAGTTTTTAAATGATGGTTTTTATTATTTAGGGAGAAAAAAAATCCAAACCTACATGGCCCTGTGTGAAAAAGTAATTGCCCCCTTGTTAAAAAATAACCTAACTGTGGTGTATCACACCTGAGTTCAATTTCCGTAGCCACCCCCAGGCCTGATTACTGCCACACCTGTTTCAATCAAGAAATCACTTAAATAGGAGCTGCCTGACACAGAGAAGTAGACCAAAAGCACCTCAAAAGCTAGACATCATGCCAAGATCCAAAGAAATTCAGGAACAAATGAGAACAGAAGTAATTGAGATCTATCAGTCTGGTAAAGGTTATAAAGCCATTTCTAAAGCTTTGGGACTCCAGCGAACCACAGTGAGAGCCATTATCCACAAATGGCAAAAACATGGAACAGTGGTGAACCTTCCCAGGAGTGGCCGGCCGACCAAAATTACCCCAAGAGCGCAGAGACGACTCATCCAAGAGGACACAAAAGACCCCAGGACAACATCTAAAGAACTGCAGGCCTCACTTGCCTCAATTAAGGTCAGTGTTCACGACTCCACCATAAGAAAGAGACTGGGCAAAAACGGCCTGCATGGCAGATGTCCAAGACGCAAACCACTGTTAAGCAAAAACATTAGGGCTCGTCTCAATTTTGCTAAGAAACATCTCAATGATTGCCAAGACTTTTGGGAAAATACCTTGTGGACTGATGAGACAAAAGTTGAACTTTTTGGAAGGCAAATGTCCCGTTACATCTGGCGTAAAAGGAACACAGCATTTCAGAAAAAGAACATCATACCAACAGTAAAATATGGTGGTGGTAGTGTGATGGTCTGGGGTTGTTTTGCTGCTTCAGGACCTGGAAGGCTGGCTGTGATAGATGGAACCATGAATTCTACTGTCTACCAAAAAATCCTGAAGGAGAATGTCCGGCCCATCTGTTCGTCAACTCAAGCTGAAGCGATCTTGGGTGCTGCAACAGGACAATGACCCAAAACACACCAGCAATCCACCTCTGAATGGCTGAAGAAAAACAAAATGAAGACTTTGGAGTGGCCTAGTCAAAGTCCTGACCTGAATCCAATTGAGATGCTATGGCATGACCTTAAAAAGGCGGGTCATGCTAGAAAACCCTCAAATAAAGCTGAATTACAACAATTTTGCAAAGATGAGTGGGCCAAAATTCCTCCAGAGCGCTGTAAAAGACTCATTGCAAGTTATCGCAAACGCTTCATTGCAGTTATTGCTGCTAAGGGTGGCCCAACCAGTTATTAGGTTCAGGGGGCAATTACTTTTTCACACAGGGCCATGTAGGTTTGGATTTTTTGTTCTCCCCTAAATAATAAAAACCACCATTTAAAAACTGCATTTTGTGTTTACTTGTGTTATATTTGGACTAATGGTTAAATGTGTTTGATGATCAGAAACATTTTGTGTGACAAACATGCAAAAGAATAAGAAATCAGGAAGGGGGCAAATAGTTTTTCACACCACTGTATATATATATATATATATATATATATATATATATATATATATATATATATATATATTGTAATATGAACGCTATATAGCGCCCCGACCCGGCACAGACTCAGACAGAGGCACGTACTTAATTAAAACAGTTTTTATTCTTCTTCAGCCGTGGGGCACGCCTTCCCCATGTCCCACAGGCCCAACACAGTCCCAAAAGCACTTCAATATAGCACAACAAACCACACTTCTTCTCTCCACCTCAGCACCACCACTCCTCCTCCTCCTCAGGCTTAGTCCTCCTCCTCCCGACTCTGGCTCTCGAGTGATGGTGGCTGGCCCTTTTTATACCCCACCCAGAAGCGTTCCAGGTGCTTGGCCATCTGGTCCTAATTGCCCTTCCGGGTGGGGCTGAAGATATGACCAGCCAGGCTGCTGACTCCATGCAGCTCCCCCTGGCGGCCATCCAAGCCCCCAACCAGGCTGTGGAGGACTCCATGTCCCATGGAGCCATGCGCCAGGCTGGGGAATCATCATCCGCCAGGGAGGCTGCCACCAAGCGTCCCGGGGGAGGTACTGAGCTGCCCGTGGTGGGCTCCCCCGGAACAGATGCAGCAGAGGCGTCCCTGCCAGGCGTGGAACCCGGCTGTCCTTTACAATATATATATATATATATATATATATATATATATATATATATATATATATATATATTAAATTCTGCTTTAAAGGTTCACATTCTATTGCATGTAGGCCATTTTTTCATTTTTCAATCTCAAGTGGTTAATAAAAGAAAATGCATTGTCCTTGTAACATCCAACATCATATCACTATATTTTCTGAAATCTTAAAAATGTAACTACATCTGCCTATATCAGTGAAAATTAAAAGTGCTTTCAGGATTCCTAAAGAAAATATTAAACAAATGTAAGAAAATACGTATATATTGATAGTGAACATTTTCAGATCTTGAACTTGGATTGCACATGTTATTACAGTTTGTATGTATGTCAGTGCCTATATTTTAATGTCAAGGTTTTTGTGGAGGAAGATGAGCTGGTCAACATGCCCAGCTTTCAGAGCACTTCTCTGTGGTAACAATATCTTGCGGTGGAGCTGAGAGATTCCAGGACCTTCATTTTTACCTCCTCGTACAATTTGGGCACAGTGATGTCAGTGATGTGTTGTTGGGAGGGTATGATGTAACGAGGCTCCATTGTATTCACCATATTTCAGAATGCTTAATTCTCTACAACACTCAGAGGGCGCATATCTTTGCAAATGAAATAGAGTATTGACTGAGTTATTTTGTTTGCATGAGTTGAGGTCTGTTTGCTAACTTCGAACTTGTTCCACAGTGAATTGAGAAGGAACCACTTTTTTAACGTTTGCCGTTTACTGCTCTTTTATCTGTACATTAGAATGGTGTCTTGCTAAGTGTCCACCAAATTCATTGTGTTCCCTAAATATTTGATTTTGGCAATTTACAGATGGCATGGCTCCTGCTATCTCCTTAGTGCCTTCTTTATTGTGAAAGCCAAAATGAGCCCACACTTCTGCTTTGTATGTCGCAGGAGCCATTCTAACTCCTCTGGATTCAGCCATTGGTTGTCTTGTTATTAGTCAGCTCAGTTTGTCAGTGCACGATCCACGTTGTCTGCCAGAACCACTCGCCTGAGTATTGAATGCCTACATACGTCAACTATTATGCTATTTCCCGTCTCAATTTATGTTGTTACATTAGCTGCTATCTTACAATCGGGGATTTAAATGCAAAATGAACTGTGTGCCTTGAACCTTTGAATGTAAACTAGTAATTAAAAATCAATACTATGTTTTTGAGAATCGATGCACTATCAAAAAACATTGAAGTGTATCGATATTTTTTTACACCCGTAGTGTCAATCAGCACTGTCAGCAGGCAACCAGCCTGCTCACTCTTCTCCCACTAAGGTAGCTGAAGTCAGACACAAAATTCTCACAGATGCAAATTGCTTGGAGACAGACTAGCTGCACTGGAAGATGGATGCAGAAGGAATAATATCAGAATCGAAGGTCTCCCTGAGAATCATGAAAGTCCAAACTGAGTGAAACTCGTTGCTGAACTATTCTCTAAAATAATTGGTGAAAACTTCAAATCAGAGACCAGGATAGCAGCACTTTACTGCATACAGTGGAACCTCGGTTCACGTACAAATTGGTTTACGACCAAAAAGTTCGCCAAACTTTTGCCTCGGTTCACAACCACACACTCGGTATATGAACAAGACAGTTTCCCTTTCGGTTTGTGCACGCCGATGATTTCCGCATGTGTTGCATTGTTCTCGGTCAGACGTGCGTGCTTGCGTGCTTTCGCTGTGAACTCTTTGTGCTCTATTTCATTTCCCTTCTGGTTCGTACGCGCAGATTACTGTATTTAAGCACGTGTTCAGCCTCTCCCTCTTCATTGTTCTCAGTAAGACGTGCATGCTTTACCCGTGAACTCTTTGAGCTCTACAGTATTTCATGTGCTTTTGCAGTTAACCATGGCTTCTAAGCAAGTGAAGAGTGGTGAGAAGAAAGTTTTGCAGAAAATTGAAATCGAAGTAAAGAAAGAAATTATTGAAAAGTATGAGCATGGCGTTCGTGTTACTGATCTTGCCGCCGAGTACAAGAAGTCAAAATCTAAAGCAGAAAGAATCTATTAAAGCAGCTGATGTTGCAAAAGGAGTTACAGCATTAACCAGGCAGAGGCCTCAAGTGCTGGAAGAGGTGGAAAAACTATTGCTAGTGTGGCTGAAGTTAAGCAACTTGCAGGGGATAGCTTAAGCGAGGCAATGTTATGCGAGAAAGCCAGGAAGATTCATGGCGATTTGCTGCAAAACTATCCTTCTACAAGTGGCGAAAGTGAGGAATTTAAAGCTAGTAGAGGATGGTTTGAAAAGTTTCGCAAGAGAAGTGGCATTCATAGTGTGGTAAGGCATGGAGAGGCTGCTAGTTCCAACGCTGAAGCTGCGAAAGAATTCGTGAAAAATTTCACAAAATTAGTGGAGGACGAAGGCTACATCCCACAACAAGTCTTCAACTGCGACGAGACCGGATTGTTCTCCACCCAGTTCCTCCTCACTTCATGCCAGAACTCGACTCGTGCAAGGTTAGTTTTCTTGGTGATTTATGGTTAGTTTTTGTATTACGGATTTTTCAAATGTTCATTTTTCAATTCGTAGCATGAATTGTTGCAATGTTACTTTTCTCTTTTTTTTTTTCAAATCTTCATTATTTTCCCCTGTGCTTAAAACTCATAAAAAAAAAGTGTTTACAGCGAGTGGTTCGTAGCGTGATTTGTTGCAATGTTACTTTTCTTGGTGGTTTATTAAATTACAGATTTTTCAAATGTTCCTTTTTTTCCCCTGTGCTTAAAACTCACTTAAAAAGAGTGTTTACAGTGATCGGGTTGTAAGGCTATTAGCGTGAACTCCTGCAATGTTACTTTCTTGGTGGTTTGTGGTTGGTTTTTAAATAAAGTTCAGATTTGTTCAAATGTTCCTTTTTTCCCCTGTGCTTAAAACTCATTTAAAAAGAGTGTTTACAGCGATCGAGTTGTAAGGCTATTAGCGTGAACTCCTGCAATGTTACTTTCTTGGTGGTTTATGGTTGGTTTTTAAATAAAGTTCGGATTTGTTCAAATGTTCTTTTTTTCCCTGTGCTTAAAACTCAAAAAAAAAAAAGTGTTTACAGCGATCGGGTCATAAGGCTACAGTATAGCGCTCTTGCAATGTTAGTTTTCTCTGTTGTTGAAGGTTTTTTCAGTGTTATTCAATGTTTTTACATTTAGTTTACTATTACGCTGTGCATTCTATGGTTTAATTAACTGTATTTGAGCTTAAAAACTTAAAAAATATATATATATTTACATACAGCTCATATGGTCTGGAATGGATTAATTGTATTTACATACAATCCTATGGGGGAAATTGCTTCGGTTCACAACCAAATCGGTTTACGACCTGAGTTTTGGAACAAATTATGGTCGTGAACCGAGGTTCCACTGTACATGGATTGAATACCTCAAAACCTAGGACTCTCATTGTGCATTTTGAAAAATTACATTTTAATTACATATACAGTAATCCCTCCTCCATCGCGGGGGTTGCGTTCTAGAGCCACCCGCGAAATAAGAAAATCCGCGAAGTAGAAACCATATGTTTATATGGTTATTTTTATATTGTCATGCTTGGGTCACAGATTTGCGCAGAAACACAGGAGGTTGTAGAGAGACAGGAACGTTATTCAAACACTGCAAACAAACATTTGTCTCTTTTTCAAAAGTTTAAACTGTGCTCCATGACAAGACAGAGATGCCAGTTCCGTCTCACAATTAAAAGAATGCAAACATATCTTCCTCTTCAAAGGAGTGTGCGTCAGGAGCAGTGACTGTCAAAGAGATAGAGAAAAGCAAACAAATCAATAGGGCTGTTTGGCTTTTAAGTATGCGAAGCACCGCGGCACAAAGCTGTTGAAGGCGGCAGCTCACACCCCCTCCGTCAGGAGCAGAGAAAGAGAGAGAGAGAGAGATAGAGAGAGACACAGTTTGTTTTTCAATCAAAAATCAATACGTGCCCTTCGAGCTTTTAAGTATGCGAAGCACCGTGCAGCATGTCGCTTCAGGAAGCAGCTGCACAGAAGGTAGCAACGTGAAGATAATCTTTCAGCATTTTTAGATGAGCGTCCGTATCGTCTAGGTGTGCGAACAGCCCCCCTGTTCAATCCCCCTACGTCAGGATCAGAGAAAGTCAGCGCAAGAGAGAGAGAAAAGTAAGTTGGGTAGCTTCTCGGCCATCTGCCAATAGCGTCCCTTGTATGAAATCAACTAGGCAAACCAACTGAGGAAGCATGTACCAGAAATTAAAAGACCCATTGTCCGCAGAAATCCGCGAACCAGCAAAAAATCCGCGATATATATTTAAATATGCTTACATATAAAATCCGCGATGGAGTGAAGCCGCGAAAGGCGAAGCGCGATATAGCGAGGTATTACTGTAATGTTATTTCTCATACAAAAACAAGAGATTACTGTATATGTGAAAATAACCATATTCATATTTTCCTAGATTTATTACCCTCAACAGCTGCTAAACATATCGCACTTACAACATTAAGCGGCGCTTATGCCAAGATCAGATACAGCCTTAGATCCCGCCAAACTGAAAGTGGACATTCAAAGCAAGTTCTACATTTTTACTTCTACAAAGGAAGCAGAAAAAGAGCTTAGAAAACTGATCCCTACACTTTTTGAAATACAATCGTGATTCGCATCGGGTCCTGGCATGGCAAAGAAGATCTTACCTGCTGTTTGATCATCTCACAATGATACTGGTACCCTAAATATACATCCTATTTCCATCTCAGCCACTTTTTGTTTACGTTTTAATTACAACTAGCCAACCCGCGGCGTAGCATACGCCGCATAATTATGTATTGATGGGTGAACACCTCCTGAACGACACAGTTGTCCAAATGGGGGTGGGTTTGTGCATACCACTGTGAGTGAATGAAAAGATAGACCTCTGGAGAGAGCAACATACAATTGTCCATGACTGAAAGCGAGATCGTCTGTGACGATAGAGGCCACGCTGGTGAAAGTTACTTCGTCAGTAGGGATAAGTTTCAGCACTTGTTCAGTGAGGTGTAGCGAGTCTTCGTTGTTGACGCTTAATATAGCTTGCGTACTGAGTTGTTCCGGAGTCACAGTTGAGAAACACTTTTTTAATGTCTTTTAAGCACAGGGAAAAAAATGAACATGTGAAACATCCGTAATGTAATAAGGCACCAAGAAAAGTAACATTGCAATAATGCTATCTACGACCCGATCGCTGTAAACAGAAGTGAAAACCAAATCGAGCCCAGTGCAATCTTTAACTGCTTTGTAGCGCAGCGGTAGTGTTGCTGCTTTGCAGTAAGGAGACTGTGGAAGATTTTGGGTTCGCTTCCCAGTTCCTTCCTGTGTGGATAGTGCTTTGAATACTGAAAACACCGGTATATCAATGTAATGAAGTATTATTATTCTTATGCGTCCAGCGCTCTCTCTCTCGCGCGTACGCCTGTATGTGTGTGTGTGTGTGTTGCTCGCTCGCTTGCACGTGTTCCTGCAGGCATACGCCGCATAATCATTTATTGATGGCTGAACAGTTCCGGAAATACACAGTTGTCTAAAAGGGGTGGGTTTGAGGATACAACAGTAAGTGGATGAAAAGATGGAACTCTGGAGAGAGCAACATACAACTGTCCGTGACTGAAAACTGGTTTTAGCAGATACATGCATATCTTTTTGAAAGTTTGGCCTTGTGCCATATTAATTGTCATCGCAAAGGCCAATCTAACAGTAAATTGTCTTCGTGTAAAAATAAAAGGCAAATTATCCGTGACAAACAAACTGTTTTACACGCTGCATACCAACCCGCGGTGTAGTATACGCCGCATAATCACGCCGCTTTTTTAATGTTTTTTAAGCAGAGGGAAAAAAATGAACATTTGCAAAATCCGTAACGCTGCTTTCAGTAAGTACAATGCACACACGTTTAATTTGTCGGCCACTTTTTGCCAGCCGTCTTTTCTGGTTTGGGCTGTTTTTGCAGTGTTACCGCTTGTGCATATTAAATCTTGAAATCCTTTGAGTAACTAATTAACTAACTAACATCCACCCACCCACCCACACAGCTTGTGTGAAAAAAATGCGCCCGTACTTTCATCATTTTGTTGCAGCCTATCAAAGACTTGCTGATCATGTTTTCTAGACTCCATATACATTGGCTTTTCACTCAGCGCGGGGGCACGCATTTATCTCGGATTACTACATCCAGCTACACGGCTGCGTTTGAAAAACCGACTTATCCCGGATGAGTTTCACCGGCATTAATGATTAGGAATCTGGTTGGAACAAAACCCTGCAGCCACTGGGGTTCACCAGGACCGAGTTTGGGAAACACTGCTGAACACAGACGAAACCAACTCAGGTGAGGAGTTGGAGCGGGCAAAGTAGTTGCAGCTATTGATTATTCAGTGTTGTTTGCCTGGGTGTCTGATCTGCTCGACGGGATCAGAAATAAAAGGAAAACAATGTGAAGGCAATGTCACAGGTTATCCTGTGGTATAGCGGGTCCACAGCTCCCCTTCAAAAGGTCATTTTTAAATAAATAATCATCACACTCCCAGCGTAGCGAGGGGCGTGGAAGTGTGGCTGAAACGGTTTCTGGGTGGAGTCGTGCTGCGGGCATTTCTCCCCTGTGCAGTGTGGGAGCGAGTGTAGAGAGAGAGAAAGCAGGCTCGAAGGCAACGTGTTCCTGTGGTATAGTGGGTCCATAGCTCCCCTTCAAAAGGCCATTTTTAATCAGGTGACTGACAATAGTGGAGTCAGGCACAGAGAAGGTCAGCTGCTGAGACAGCGTCTCAACTGTTGCAGGGCCTGCATCGGTGAAGCAGGTGAGACGCTAAAGAAAAAGAGGCACAGGGCTTATTGGTTTTTTAACGACTGCTTCCTTCATTGTGTTTTAACCTCAGTTTTAAAGGATTGTTTTAAGGATCCCATGGGATACCCCTCGCAAACTGTTTTAGACGCTACATACAGCGATTCACATCCGCGAGAAACATGCCTCTATGAACAGTCAACGTGGCTCAGAGGTGTATGTGGACTCTAGCACAGACAAACATAAATGACGGCGTGTTTTCCGAGGCGTCGCGTCCGAGTTGGTGGGCGTGGCTCTGCGAGTTGTTGTCGTATCCAATGGTTTTAGAGTTGGTGGGCGTGGCTGTCTTCCATACTTTCCATGGGTGTCTACTTGTCGGCGGCTTAGTGAATTATATATATAGATTATATGCGTGTATGTATGTACAGTATACATATGTCTCCAGCCACAGGGGCGAGGACATCTAACACTGCAAAAACAATTACACAGTTTGTAACTGATCACAACGTATCAGACCCCTGGAAAATTCTAAACCCAAACACAGTAGCATATTCCTTCTACTCACCAGTGTATCACTTTTACTCAAGAATTGATTATTTCTTTATAGATAACAATTTCTTGCCTATGATTAAATCTTGCAAGTACGACGCTATTGTTATCTCTGACGATGCCTTTTTGATCATAAAGCTTAAATCACTATGCCCCACATACTCATGCAGCTGCCATCTTAACCCACTTTCTTTAGCAGACTAGAACTGTACAGAATTTATATTGAAGCAAACCAATTTTTTTACAGACAAATATATCCTCAGAGGTCTTCTCTGCAGGAATACTCAGGGAAACTCTGAAGGCTTTCTTAAGTGAACAGATTATTTCATATCTTTCCCACAGAAATAAACCAATAAGATATCAGAGCTAATCAATGAATTACCCAAATAGATCAAGAACATGCCAGGTGTCCCAATGAGGCACTTCATAAGAAAAGACAGGCTTTGCATACAGAACTCAACCTCTTGACAACTAAAGAAACAGAACAACTCATTTTTAAATCAAGACATCATTACTATGAACACGGAGAGAAGGCTAATAAGATCTTTGCTCAACAAATCCACAAGCAGGAAGTTTGCAATGCAATCCCATTCCCAGCAATTACCACCACAGATGGAGACAAAATAATTAGCCATAACAATATAATGCACACATTTGAAGACTACTATAAGTCCTTATATTCTAATCAGTTTAAGGAAGACAAGACAACCTAATGTGTGTTTGGATGCATTAAAGATACCAAAGCAAGATACCCTCAGTGCAGAAGTATTCAATAAACTTCTGGCACTCTCAGAATTACTAGACGCTGTAAGACCACTTCAGAGTGGGAAAAGCAGCAGGCCCTGATGCCTACCCTGCCGAATTTCATAAGAAATTCTTAGTTAAGTTAGCTCCCCTTTTATTAGCAACGTTTACAGAAGCTAGAGACAATAAAATCATACCTCAAACTTTTTGCCAAGCATTAATTACCATCTTTCCTAAGCAAAATAAAGGCTTATTACATTGTGCATCATACAGGCCAATCTCACTTCTGAATAATGATGTCAAGATACTCTCCAAAGTCCTAGCTAGTAATATCACAAGATCAAACTGGATTTACTAACGACAGACACTTAGCTTCCAATCTTTGACGTCTGTTTAATACAATATATTCACCCACAAAGTTTAACATCCCAGAGATATTATTATCGTTGGATGCAGAAAAAGCATTTGATATGGTTGAATGGAACTACCTCTTTACTACACTGGAGAAATCTGGGTTTGGCCCGAACACATGTGAATGGATCAAACTACTGTATACCAGTCCAGAACCTTCAGTTTGTATTAACAACATTATTTCAGACTACAGTAGACCTCCGCGAAGTCGCGGTTCAGGGTTCGCAGACTCAGTCGTTCGCAGATTTTTCTTAGAACCTAACTATTAATTGTTAGCGGAATGCGCAAATATCCTCCGCAATTTTTTATGGCTTATTTCGTGGCAATACTGTGCTGTAGAGAGAACAGGAAACAACCGCTGAGGGAAACGCAGTTTGGGATGGTGAAAGTAGCCAATCCAAGAGTGTTATTCACTTCTCCTTGTTGCTGATTGACTGCTGCCATGTGACGCGTCTCCTGGTGAGTGGGTTTACCACCGCTGAGGGAAACGTGGTTTGGGATGATGAAAGTAACCAATCTATGAGCGTTATTCATTTCTCCTTGCTGATAACTGACTGCTGCTTTGTGACGCGTCTCCACCTGAGTGTCCTTGTGTTTTCCATTTTGTTATTGTTTTGTTATTTTTAAATGCACACAATGTCGTCGAACCGCTCTGCACCGTCTAAGGCTTCTGGAACTGATCCTAAGCACCAGAAGAAGTTTAAAACACTCCAGGAGAAGGTTGATTTGCTCCGGGAAGTAAAAAGTTATGCTGCAGTAGCGCACCACTATGGCATTAATGAAAGCACCGTATGCTACATAAAGAAGAACAAAGCAGCGATCTGGAGTACCATATCTGCAAGTTTCTGTGATAGTGCCAAAAAGGAAAAGACCGTAAGGAATAAAAATATCGTCAGGATGAAACCTACCTTGGCACTGTTGGTCACCGACTGCAGGAAGACGGTAACATCAACCATGAGAAAGCACGGAAATTGTACCAGCAGTTCGCTACAGGAGACAATGTAGCAACTTCCTATCACAATGTTCCTGAAACCTATAAAGAAAAGCCAGCACGAAACCCCACCAGAAGAAGACCCATACAAAGATACGACTCCTCCTGAAGTGCCTGAAGAAGAGGTGCCACCCGAGGAGTTTTAAATCTACTAAAGTTTTAAAGCTACTTCATCATCATCATCAATATCATTCATCATTGGTGAGTATCCATACATTTTACTGTATTTTAATTAAATGAAATTATTATGTATTTACTCTACTTATAACAAAGAAAATGACAGCACTTACCAAAGAAAACACGCTTGCATGAATTACAGTACGTATAGCGGTAACATCTGTATTTTACATTCTAGCACCACGGAAGACATAGCAGTACAGTACTGTACAGTAGACAGGTTTACCTTTACATTCTATTTTTAGGTAACGTATTAAGGTAATTTTTTAGGTAATGTATTAATGTATTAAGCTGAGTGTGCAACGAAATTAAAGTGCTTTGGGGGCATACTGTATTTAGGGTTGAAACTATAAAAATAGGCATTTAAAAGGCATTTTTTAACCACATCCAAAAGTCGCAGTTTTTCACAATTCGCGGGTGCTCTAGGAACGTAACCCCCGTGAATTTTGGGGGTGTACTGTACTTCAAATTAGAACGTGGTAGTAGACAAGGATGCCCCTTGTTACCACTGCTTTTTGCAATCACCACTGAGCCACAGGCAGTTCACTTTCAAAATGCTTAAGAGATAAAGGGGATTATCAGAGAAGGACTTGAACAGAAAATGTCAATACAGTAATCCCTCGCTATATCGCGCTTCGTCTTTCGCGGCTTCACTCCATCGTGGATTTTATATGTAAGCATATTTAAATATATATCGCGGATTTTTCGCTGCTTCGCGGGTTTCTGCGGACAATGGGTCTTTTAATTTCTGGTACATGCTTCCTCAGTTGGTTTGCCCAGTTGATTTCATATAAGGGACGCTATTGGTAGATGGCTGAGAAGCTACCCAGCTTACTTTCTCTCTCTCTCTCTTGTGCTGACTTTCTGTGATCCTGACGTAGGGGGTGTGAGCAGGGGGGCTGTTCGCACACCTAGACGATACGGACGCTCGTCTAAAAATGCTGAAAGATTATCTTCACGATGCTATCTTTTGTGCAGCTGCTTCCTGAAACGACATGCTGCACAGTGCTTCGCATACTTAAAAGCTCGAAGGGCACGTATTGATTTGTGCTTGAAAAACAAACTCTGTCTCTCTCTTTGTCTGCTCCTGACGGAGGGGGTGTGAGCTGCCGCCTTCAACAGCTTTGTGCCGCGGTGCTTCGCATACTTAAAAGCCAAACACAGAGAAAAGCAAACAAATCAATAGGGCTATCTCTGTGACAGTCACTGCTCCTGACACGCACTCCTTTGAAGAGGAAGATATGTTTGCATTCTTTTAATTGTGAGACGGAACTGTCATCTCTGTCTTGTCATGGAGCACAGTTTAAACTTTTGAAAAAGAGACAAATGTTTGTTTGCAGTGTTTGAATAACGTTCCTGTCTCTCTACAACCTCCTGTGTTTCTGCGCAAATCTGTGACCCAAGCATGACAATATAAAAATAACCATATAAACATATGGTTTCTACTTCGCGGATTTTCTTATTTCGCGGGTGGCTCTGGAACGCAACCCCCGCGATGGAGGAGGGATTACTGTATATGCAGATGATATGGTACTATATATATCAGATCCACAAAATACTGTGCCCGCAGTCCTAACAGCGCTAACAGAATTTCAAAAGATTTCTCAGAATTAATTTGAATAAAAGTGTGATCTTTCCAGTGAACTGTCAAGCAGACAACATTAGATTGGACACCTTCCCTTTTATCATCGCGGATCAGTTTAAAAACCAAAAATATAGGAGAAAATATCACAAGTAAACATAAAGCTCTTTATCAACAAAATTTTGCTGCCTGCATGGAAAAACTTAAGCAGGACTTGCACAGATGGTCTACCCTTCATCTCACATTAGCAGAAAGAATTAACACTGTCAAGCTTAATATTTTTCCTAAGCTTATATTTCTATTTCAAAGCATTCCAATATACATCAATAAATCACTTTTTAAGAAGTTACATTCAATCATAACCTCATTTATTTGGAATTCAAAACATCCACTTATCCAAAGGGCGGCCCTACAAAGACCTAAGGCTGAAGGTGGCAAGGCTTTACCTAACTTTCTTTTTATTATTGGGATGCAAATATACAAGCTATAAAAACCTGGACATTAATACAAATAGATGAACATACACAGGATTGGTCTGCAATAGAAATAAAATCCTGCAGTACTTCTTTATATTCCTTGCTTTGTACCCTAGTAAATACGAGTTATCACCAATATATTAAAAACCCAATTGTGCTTCATTCATTCAGAATATGGAACCAATGTAGGAAGTACTTCAAGATAGAGAAGTCTCTGCACAATAACCACCTTTTGCCACCCTCTCAAAAGTATGCAGTTTTTAATGTCTAGAAAACATTTGGGATTTAATCACTTAGAGATCTGTACATAGACAATCTCTTCGCATCCTACGAACAATTACACTCCAAATTTAACTTTCCAGCAGCACATTTCTTTCACAACTTCCAAATCAGAAACTTTGCTAAACAAAACCTGCCCAATTTTCCTCATCTCCCACCTACTTACTTCTATTTCGGAAAAAAAGATTGATCAGTCTTAAGGACTCAGACAGCATTTCTGTAATATACAAAAATATTTTAAAGTCCCTCCCTTTCCAAGATCCCAGAGTACAGTGGGAAAAGGATCTTTCTCTCAACATTTCAGAAAAGGAGGGGAAGGCAGCAATTCACAGAATTTACTCTAGCTCCATATGTGCCAATCATATAATTATTCAACTTAAAATCATCTATCAAGTACATCTGTCTCGTTTAAAATTGTCCAAAATGTTTCCAGGGCAAGATCCAACCTGCAAACGTTGCAATCAAGTTCCAGCTTAATTGGGCCATATGTTTTGGGGGTGCACCAAATTAACATTATTTTGGACCAAAATCTTTAAATGCCTTTCAGGCAGCCTTGGTGTCACAATTTCTCCTAATCCACTAACAGCTGTTTGGAGTATTTCCAGATAAGCTTAAGGTGGAGAAGGACAAACAAACTGTAATTGCGTTTATTTCACTATTGGCACGTAGACATATCTTGCTCAACTGGATGAATCCTAGCTTACCTCTTTTAATTCACTGGGTAACTGATGTTGTATACTACAGTGGTATGAAAAACTATTTGCCCCCTTCCTGATTTCTTATTCTTTTGCATGTTTGTCACACAAAATGTTTATGATCATCAAACACATTTAACCATTAGTCAAATATAACACAAGTAAACACAAAATGCAGTTTCACCTTCTACTGAATGGTCAATGGCTTCCTCTGGCGCTTAGGCTCACTACTACCAGAAGGCTTAGAAGATGCAGGACATTTGGGAGCCATCGTAGGGCTTAAAACAAAACAAAAAGTTCACAAAACGTTTGCTCACAACAATCAGACCACAAGCAAGGTACTCAATATGCAAAGAACTGGGATGCGTCAGGGACCCACACTCTCTGTTCTTGCGAGATTACACCACATTAACAGCAGCCAATCAGAGCCCAAGAGAATGAAAATCCCACTCTGACTGGTTGAGTCTCCTCTTTCAGCCAATTACGGGCCTTGTAAGAAATCATCTGGGTACTGTAACGGGAAATTCTTTCTTACTGTAATGTACAATGTTCGTATATTTAATGATTTACTGTATTGCTTAAATGTTAGATATGTTCCACAGAAAAATCTGCGGTATAGCAGGGAAGCGATAGCTGAACCGTGATACAGCAGGGGATCACCGTACAATTATTTCTCTGATCAAATGATATCCCTGAGAGTCAAAAATGCCTCTGATAGGGAGTTCAGATTTATACAGATTTGCAAGAAAATATAACGGTTTCATTAAAACTTTTAATATCAAAAATTCAGACATCCTTCCCATCAAACTCTGAATCAAAGTTCTGAAGGTGTGTCCACTTTTAAGTAGGATATGCTAAGGAGCTTCCTTTTTTTGTCATTGTGTTCAAAAATCTTTTGCCTAGCAGATCTAATTATTCTTACAATATTATGTGCCAAAAGAGTGCAATCTCTTCCCAATATATGAGTGTTTTGGCATTTGATATTATTTTTTACAGCAATAATGAACCTAGACACTAAGTTTCTGCATTCTTGATATTTACACCTGTTTCAAGTGAGTACAAGACAAATTACCATAATGAGATATATGGATTAGAGAAAATGATCCCAAATGAACTACATACTACTGCATTAAGTATTTTGGGTGGGGATTCTTGTTTGACATTCATAGGCTTGCGAGAAAGAGCTGTATTCTTTATCTGCCAGGTGCATTTAAGAACACAATTAATTTGACAAATGAGAGGAAATCATTCAGTCCATGAAGTCTGTTTGTTTATCTAGTAGCTAAGCTGTCGCAGTATCTCATCTAGATACTTCCTAAAGGTTAGTTCCAGATTCCCACAACTCTTTTAGTAAAGAAATGCTTCCTGGTTTCTGTCCTAAATACACTTTCCCTTAATTTCCACTGGTGTTTAGAGTATATGATTCACTGTTAAGTGGAAAGAATTTTTCTGGATCTACATTATCAACGCCTCTGATAATTTTAAAGCCCTGTATTAAATATTCATGCAGTCTTACACCTGCAGTCTCTGGGATGCATTTGATTGCTACATTCATCTATATAGCTTATTTCATTACATAGGGCCCAATGTGATCTAGCCTGGGTTGTCTGAATCAGTCTGCCATTTGGAAATCTGTTTAATTGGGGGATTCATGTGACAATTAAATTTATCTCCATCTAATGTATTCTTTATAGAAAAATCATACAATACTGAATTGAATGACCACCAACCTGTGCAAAACACCCTTAATAAACACATAACAAACACCCTCATCCTTTGCAGACTTCAGTAATTTGAAAGGCAGACTTTTCTTATCAAAATAGCTACTCCAACGCTCTTTGAGAAAAAAGAAAAATAAACACCTAATCAAATCTGTACTATAACAATTTCATATTTTGTCTATAATTCAGATTTTTTTCTGTAAAATAGAACTTTCTTCAAAAATGGGAAAGGTTTCTTTCTTTGCATTGGTGTATGGATTTCCTTAAAATTCAAAACTCAGTTTTAAAAATGTATCAGGAAAAACAACATGTGAAAAAATTAGAATCTCCTAAACATGCAGAAAAACAATGTATAACAGAATATTACATATGTGAACTGAACTGAGAGATAAAACAGTACCCACTTATTAACGAGATGTTTCACTTTGTCGAGTGATAAACAAATTATTTTAAGGACTGGCATGAAAAATACTTTCGAAAGTAAAGGTTTGGATGAGTACATAATTAAACATACAGTTAAAAAATTGTTTACTTTTTGCTTCGGAGTGATATATATTGTGTGTCTTTGTGTATATTTTTCCTAAGAAAGATTTTAAAAATGTAACTATAATACTTGTTTCTACAGATTGTCTAGGTGCAAAATACTAAATGTTTCTAAAAATGGAGCACTATTTTCTAAACAGAAGCACACCTTGTGCCAAACAGTGTAACTTTTTAATGCTATGGGATATGACATCTAAACTTGGTACGATAGCTGACAGACATGGGCACAAAAGAAAATTGATTCCAGTGTTGGGCACCATAAAATGTCAAAGTTATGTACTATAAAATCCAGTTTTTTGGAGAAATCCTAAAAGCTGATTTTATTGTGTGTTTTATAAAGTTGCTACTGATGTAAACAGAAGTTTTTAATCATATAACTGTTTTCTTTGAAAAATTCTAAGTTTTGTACTCACTACTCTTCAGCCATTTGCAACACCTTTATTACATAAGCAGAATAATAGCCGTTAATTTCTGGGCATTTCATTTAGGTGCAGTAATGCCAAAACATCCCTTAAATTTATAAGGGGTTAACAAGAACAAGTATAAGGAAAACAACTGAAACACAATATATATGAAGGTCTACACATAAACACGTTTTTTTTTTTTATTATTACTTACACTTAAACAAAAGTATAAACATGAAAATAAGCCAAAAAAAGGTTTTTTTCGGAAACACTCACACATATTGAATGTTAAAATAAACATTTCAGCAACACCAACTAAACACTATAATATATTCCAATGTACAATATACTTCACTTTCATTAAAAGTCAATAGCAAGTTTCAAACACATACCTATTATTTAGAGACTATATGAAAGTCGGGTGGCACATTTGGCGCAGTGGTAGCGCTGCTGCCTCGCAGTAAGGAGACCTGAGTTCGCTTACTGGGTCCTCCCTGCGTGGAGTTTGCATGTTCTCCCCGTGTCTGTGTGGGTTTGCTCCGGGTGCTCCGGTCTCCTCCCACAGCCCAAAGACATGCAGGTTAGGTGCACTGGCGATCCTAAATTGTCTCTAGTGTGTGCTTGGTGTGTGGGTGTGTGCCCTGCGGTGGGCTGGCGCCCTGCCCAGGGTTTGTTTCCTGCCTTGCGCCCTGTGTTGGCTTGGATTGGCTCCAGCAGACCCACGTGAACCTGTAGTTAGGATATAGTGGGTTGGACGATGGATGGATGGATATATGAAAGTCCAAACTAAAGTCCTAACAAATTCAATACCCTTAGCAGGGCACTCAAACACTCAAGTAACCCCATAATTCTCAATATGTCCATAATAGTTATGTGACCTGATAACCAATAGGCATAGATGCTAACTTGAACCCGGTATAGAAGTGGGCGAGAAATGTGCTGTGTGTCAATCTTAATGCAACCTAATTTAGGACTAGTAAGTAGATGGATAACTAATGTCATTTCTTTTTACTATAAATTAGTGGAGTGGTTAGCTCTGCTGCTTCGCGGATCCAGCGACCCGGGCTTGAATGTATATCCTGCTTTTATAAACTTGCTAATATCCATTTCTGTGGAATGTAACTGCATGAGGAAAACATCAAACTGTTAAGTGATATGTTGAACGCGATGGTATTTTGTGCTCATCTGAATGTATGAGGACCACATGCAATATTAGCTGGTGCAACCTTAAAGTACCTGGTGCAGAGGCTACAATAAGTGGAGGGCACGAGATATATAAATGGTGAGCATGAAAGAGTATGTTATACGCTCCAAATTGCTTCCAAATTGAAGAAAAAAAACCCCACATCATATCTGCTCAGGGGCTCCATATGAGTGTGCAGACGGATACCTGTAAACATAAAGCATGTACCTAAACCCTCTGAGTCAGTTGACCCTCCCACAACCTTAATCTTACACCATAGTGTAACTGGGCATGCGATGGGCATTTCTTGACTGACATTGTGGGCAATCCCTGATGTACGTCATAGATATTACAAGCTGCAGTTAGACCCATCTTGGGGACACTTCTTTAATAAATAAAAGCCAACCTTTCTGCTTCATATATCACAAGAGATGGGAGTGACGTCAAACTGAAGCGCTGTAGCCTTGGTAAAGGTGTAATTAGGTAGCCCCAACTGAACTTTTGTATTTTTTAAATCTAACTTTATCTCATATGTACACAAAAGTATCCCTTACGTACGTGAAAGTACCCCGTACATACAATATATTTCTTCACGTACGTACGATATAAGGGTTATCCCATAATTTTTTTCACTGTGTGGTTCAGAATTTAACTAATATAATTAGTACATGAATAAAAGTTTGGAAAAGTATAAACTATATAATAAAAATATAATATTAAAGAACTACAACATGTACTCACACACTACTTAGCATTACGTTAGATATGTTTTGAATTGGGATACCCATGAGTGATCCTAAATCCAGAATAAACAAGGCCCAAATCCTGTTTTTTATCAAAACTAGTTGTTCACTTAACAGTAACACATTAGGTAAAAAAATCCAAACGAGAAAGCAAAACTATCAAAAACAATCCTTGGTGGCCCCTCAGAGATACTAAAAAGGAAAGTTTACTCCCAAATTATTTGGTTGGAAAAACTAAGTCTCTACCACTCACCTCCCAATGTCTCTCCTACCTGTTTACGACTCTCAGGGCTCACTAGGACTCAACCATTCAGTACTAATCTCAGCAGGGCATTTACAAGAACTGGTCTTAGATTTACATTCTAGTTAGTTCCCGAAACTACAATGCCCTCTGGAGTCACTAAGCATATTGCCGGATCATGGCTGCTTACACTTGCACATATATTTTGAAGGAATGTGCACCTAGTAGGGGGTTGTTTATGTGCATGCTAATATGCCCTACATATCTCTGGAGCAAATACAGGGTGATCCCTAACACTAGGAGTTATTTCTGAGCTTGACCCAAAGGAACCACGGTTTTCTGTCTCAAAAGGAAAAGGAGGAAAAAGATATTTTAAAAACAATAAGATGTGAGACACAAAAACTGAATCAGAAATAAAAAGGTAAAAATAACAGGGGGACATATTAAAATTAAAAGTAGCAAGCCCAAAATGTTAACTAAAACTCAAAAGTCAAAAGAACAGGCATTAAATCTGCAGTTCTGAAAAAAATCCTTTAAATTCCTCCTTAAAACAACACAAATATCTGTTTTTATAGAATCTTGGATGCCACTAGGAGTGTGCCATTGCCTTACCATACTACCTAGTATTACATGGTAGTACCTGGAATGTGTTGCTACCAACAACACGGCTGCGAATCTGTGAAAGTAATCTACAGGGTGAGCTATAAGTTTCCATACATATGGTTATTAACATTTCATTTTTTATATTTCAGATACCCTAAAAAATGCGTATGAATAAAGGGCAACGAGTGGCCTCCCAGATCTCACCCCACTTGATTTTTATCTTTGGGGGAATTTGAAGGCCATGGTGTACCACGAAAAAATACGAAACATAAATCATCTTAGGGAATGTATCACCAACGCCATTACAAGCTTAACTCCAGCTGTGCTAATACGTGTTCATCAGCAATGGCGGACACGTATTGAAATGTGTTTTCAAAACAATGGCAGTCATGTAGAGCATATATATTATATAAATAAAAATGGCTTTTCATAAAAAAAATGTTTATGTTCCTATGTATGGAAACTTATGGCCCACCCTGTAAATAACAGCATACACACACAATAAATAAAAATCAAGATTAACATTTTAACTGAAAATAAAAAATATAACAAATTAAGAAATGAAACCTGCACTGTTCAAAATGCCAGAATCATGAAATACAGGAAGAGGTTTAAAGTCATTTCATGCACAGTTGGGAAGGGAGTTGGGAAACAAGAACTCAACTGATTGGAGGAAGGGAGGTCAGGTCGAGGAAGAGAGATGGAAGGTGAGAAGGGGACTAAGTGATTTATGGAGTAATACAGGGACAAGATACAAATTGGGGTAAAAATGGGTTCAAAACCTGACAACTTAGCCTAAGAATTGCAGCATTTGTCACTCCTTAAAATGAGCATTCAACTGATAAAAGATGTGAAATGTTGGTACCTTTTATTTCTGGTGTGTTGTTCTGGTTGTATGGGGCAGCCACCAGGGCCCCTTTCTATCCCTATACAGTATGAGGAGCTTAATAACTATTGACTGAATGATACAGATGTCACATCAGCTTTATTCTCTAAGCCTGCCCTGCAATATCTGTTCTACCCAGACAATGGAGAAGAAATCACTGAACACTGAGAAAAACCTCTGCATTAGTAACTTTATATACAGTGCATCCGGAAAGTATTCACAGAGCATCACTTTTTCCACATTTTGTTATGTTACAGCCTTATTCCAAAATGGATTAAATTCATTTTTTTCCTCAGAATTCTACACACAATACCCCATAATGACAACGTGAAAAAAGTTTACTTGACGTTTTTGCAAATTTATTAAAAATAAAGAAACTAAGAAATCACATGTACATAAGTATTCACAACCTTTGCCATGAAGCTCAAAATTGAGCTCAGGTGCATCCTGTTTCCCTTGATCATCCTTGAGATGTTTCTGCAGCTTAATTGGAGTCCACCTGTGGTAAATTCAGTTGATTGGACATGATTTGGAAAGGCACACACCTGTCTATATAAGGTCCCACAGTTGACAGTTCATGTCACAGCACAAACCAAGCATGAAGTCAAAGGAATCGTCTGTAGACCTCCGAGACAGGATTGTCTCGAGGCACAAATCTGGGGAAGGTTACAGAAAAATTTCTGCTGCTTTGAAGGTCCCAATGAGCACAGTGGCCTCCATCATCCGTAAGTGGAAGAAGTTCGAAACCACAAGGACTCTTCCTAGAGCTGGCCAGCCATCTAAATTGAGTGATCGGGGGAGAAGGGCCTTAGTCAGGGAGGTGACCAAGAACCCGATGGTCACTCTGTCAGAGCTCCAGAGGTCCTCTGTGGAGAGAGGAGAACCTTCCAGAAGGACAACCATCTCTGCAGCAATCCACCAATCAGGCATGTATGGTAGAGTGGCCAGACGGAAGCCACTCCTTAGTAAAAGGCACATGGCAGCCCGCCTGGAGTTTGCCAAAAGGCACCTGAAGAACTCTCACACCATGAGAAAGAAAATTCTCTGGTCTGATGAGACAAAGATTGAACTCTTTGGTGTGAATGCCAGGCGTCACGTTTGGAGGAAACCAGGCACCGCTCATCACCAGGCCAATACCATCCCTACAGTGAAGCATGGTGGTGGCAGCATCATGCTGTAGGGATGTTTTTCAGCGGCAGGGACTGGGAAACTAGTCAGGATAAAGGGAAAGATGACTGCAGCAATGTACAGAGACATCCTGGATGAAAACCTGCTCCAGAGCGCTCTTGACCTCAGACTGGGGTGACGGTTCATCTTTCAGCAGGACAACGACCCTAAGCACACAGCCAAGATATCAAACGAGTGGCTTCAGGACAACTCTGTGAATGTCCTTGAGTGGCCCAGCCAGAGCCCAGACTTGAATCCGATTGAACATCTCTGGAGAGATCTTAAAATGCCTGTGCACCGATGCTTCCCATCCAACCTGAAGGAGCTTGAGAGGTGCTGCAAAGAGGAATGGGCGAAACTGGCCAAGGATAGGTGTGCCAAGCTTGTGGCATCATATTCAAAAAGACTTGAGGCTATAATTGCTGCCAAAGGTGCATTGACAAAGTATTGAGCAAAGGCTGTGAATACTTATGTACATGTGATTTCTCAGTTTTTTTATTTTTAATAAATTTGCAAAAACCCCAAGTAAACTTTTTTCACATTGTCATTATGGGGTGTTGTGTGTAGAATTCTGAGGAAAAAAATGAATTTAATCCATTTTGGAATAAGGCTGTAACATAACAAAATGTGGAAAAAGTGATGCGCTGTGAATACTTTCCGAATGCACTGTATGTCTTCTTTAGAGTCTTTCCACATGCTCACTGCTCCCTTATACTGGTGAAGATCAAGGGAAATGTGAACTCACTATCAAATAAGATCGACGAACTGGCTGCGCTGGTGAAAAATGTCAGAACCTACAGAGAATGCAGTTTGTTGTGCTTTTGCAAAACGTGGCTAACTACCACCATCCCAGATGCTAACGTGGAGCTACCCGGGTTTAGCACAGTTAGAGCGGACAGAGATGCAAGTACCTGCGGAAAGCACAAAGGAGGAGGACTTGCTCTCTATGTTAATACACGGTGGTGTAACTCTGGACATGTTAACGTCAAAGTCTCCACTTGCTGCAGGGACATCGAACTGTTGGCCGTAAGTTTGCGTACCTATTACTTGCCCAGAGAGTTTGGACAAGTCATTGTTGTTATTGTTTGCATCCCTCCTCGGGCGGATGTGGAGACAGCGAGTGACATCATCCATTCTGCTGTTGCTAAGTTACAAACGCAGCACCCTGAGGCGCTTGTGCTAATCGCTGGAGACATTAACCATGTGACGCTGGACAAAACATTACCTGCCTACTCCCAGTATGTGGACTGTAACACCCGGGGAAATAAGACTATTGATTTACTGTATGCAAACGTTAAAGACGCATACAGCGCCACCCTGCTGCCTGCGCTTGGGAAAGCAGATCATAACCTGGTTCTGCTTCAGCCTCACTACAAACCAAGAGTGAGGGTCCTATCTACAACCACACGCTCATTCAGGAAGTGGTCCCCTGAGGCAGAGGAGGCTCTGAGAGAATGCTTTGGAACTACAGACTGGGATATCCTGCAGGGATCACATAGTGAGAACATTGAGGAGGTTATTGACTGCACTACTGACTACATCAACTTCTGTATGGACATTGTAGTTCCAGTAAGCACTGTACGCTGCTATGCTAACAACAAGCCATGGATTACAAGTGACATCAAGGGCCTTTTGAACCAGAAGAAAAGGGCTTTTAAAGACGGTGATCAGCATGAGCTCAAGTGCGTGCAGAAGGAACTTAGAGTCCAGCTCAGGGCAGCGAAGGAGCAGTACAGGAGAAAGCTGGAGAAGAAGTTGCAGAATAACAGCATGAAGGAAGTGTGGGATGGGATGAAGATCATCACTGGCTGCAGCTCGAAGCGGGGTGCCACCATCGAGAGAGACGTGAAGAGAGCAAACCAAATGAACAACTTCTTTAACAGGTTTGACCACCCTAACCCACTCTCACTCTCACCTCGGAGTACTGCACCCTCCACACATCCTTCTGGTGATACCAGCATAGGAGAGACATCCCCACCCACAATTACAACAGCGCAGGTGAGCAGAGAGCTGAGGAGACTTCGTACCAGCAAAGCAGCGGGTCCAGATGGAGTATCGCCACGACTGCTGAAGGTCTGTGCATCGGAGCTGGGGGTTCCTCTACAGCGCATCTTCAACCTGAGCCTGGAACAGGGGAGAGTTCCGAGGCTTTGGAAAACATCTTGCATCATCCCAGTCCCAAAGGTATCACGTCCTAGTGAGCTGAATGACTTCCGGCCTGTTGCTCTGACGTCACACGTGATGAAGACCATGGAGAGGCTGCTGCTTCGCCACCTGAGGCCACAGGTTCAACACGCCCAAGACCCTCTGCAGTTTGCATATCAGGAGAAGGTGGGAGCAGAGGATGCCATCATCTATATGCTACACCGATCCCTCTCCCACTTGGACAGAGGCAGTGGTGCTGTAAGAATTATGTTTCTAGACTTCTCTAGCGCGTTCAACACAATCCAACCTCTGCTCCTTAGGGACAAGCTGACAGAGATGGGAGTAGATTCATACCTGGTGGCATGGATCGTGGACTATCTTAAAGACAGACCTCAGTATGTGCGTCTTGGGAACTGCACATCTGACATTGTGGTCAGCAACACAGTAATAATAATAATAATACATTTTATTTATATAGCGCCTTTCCCATTCTCAAGGCACTTACAGAATATAATAAAGAACGGCAGCATATACAGTATATAGCATTTTACAAACCAGATAAATAAATAAAGAAGATTAAGACAGTGAATTCTGAAAAAAAAAAGAAACAGACAACATAATTGATGGTCTAGCACACACACACTGGTTACATTAGCATCTTGACAGAGAAGTAAACTTAGAGAAGGGTAATTAAGTCAAATAGAGCTAAAAGCCTTCCTGAACAGATGAGTTTTGAGTTGTTTTTTTAAAAGAACTCATGGAGTCAGCTGACCTGATTAATTTTGGTAGGTCATTCCAGAGTCTGGGCGCTATACAGCTGAAGGCCCTCTCACCCATGGAGTGTAGATTAGTGAGGGGCACAACAAGGTTGCCAGAATCAGAGGACCTTAGTGGGCGGGCAGGCACATAGTGATGGAGAAGGTCACTGATGTAGTTTGGCGCGAGGTTATTTAAGGCTTTGTAAGTTATTAGTAGGATTTTATATTCGATTCTGTAAGACACAGGGAGCCAGTGGAGACGGAGCAGGATGGGTGTGATGTGCTCGCTGCTGCTGGTTCGAGTAAGGACTCTTGCAGCTGAGTTTTGAATAAGCTGGAGCTGTGATATAAGATTAGAAGGGGCACCTGCCAGTAGGGAATTACAATAATCGATGCGGGATGTGATAAAAGCATGGACAAGTTTCTCAGCGTTAGAAAAGGAGAGGAAGGAGCGAACACGGGATATGTTATGGAGGTGAAAGTAAGAAAGTTTCTTAATGTGATTTATGTGGGCGGAATAAGAGAGGGAGGAATCAAAAATGACACCAAGATTTTTTACAGTAGAGGCAGGTCTGATGAGATCACCGCCAAGATGGACTGGAAAGGAGCTCATTTTATTAAGTTGCATTTTAGTCCCAATTTGCAGGAGTTCAGTTTTATTGCAATTTAATTTTAAAGAGTTCTGCTCCATCCAGGTTTTAATTTCACTAAGGCAGGTTGTGAGCTGAGACAGCTCTGATGAAGTTCCACTTTTAACATTGAAATAGAGTTGAGTATCATCTGCATAAAAATGATAACCCAGTTCATAGCTACGGATAATATGGCCAAGGGGAAGCATGTAAATACAGAAAAGCAGAGGACCAAGGACAGAGCCTTCAGGGACTCCTTGTGTGACTGGCGCTGAGCTGGATCTGCTCTTGCCAAGACTAACAAACTCTTGCCTATCAGTCAGATAGGACTTGAACCACTGGAGGGCAGTGCCAGAGATGCCCAGCATGTTCTCCATTCTGGACAGTAGGATGTCATGTCTTGACAGTGTCAAATGCTGCACTGAGGTCTAACAGAATTAATATGCTGGTTTGTCCAGAGTCTGCTGCCATAAGCAAATCATTGGTTACCCGTAGCAGAGCAGTATCACAGCTGTGCCGCGCCCTGAAACCAGACTAAAAGTGTTCCATCAAATTATTAGAGGTTAGGTAATTGGTGAGTTGGGAAGCTACAACACGCTCAAGAACTTTTGACAGGAAAGGTAAGTGGGAAATAGGCCGGAAATTGTTAAGATTGTCAGCATCAAGACCAGACTTTTTTAACATTGGGGTTACAGAAGCAATTTAAAAAGTGAGCGGCACAGAGCCAGTGTCAAGGGATGAGTTTATTATTATTGTAACAGTCGGGATTATGGCATGAAGGCAGGATTTAAGTAGTGTGGTGGGGATGGGGTCCAGTACACAAGTAGTCAGCCTCATCTTACAAAGCAGGTTATTAACAGACGCAGATGTGACTGGTGAGAACTTAGAGAAGGAGCTGGATGGAGTGGGAAAACAGGGAGAGATATAAACAGATGATGTATTTATGTTAGTTGAATTATTTAGATCTTTAATTTTGTTACGGAAAAAGTGGAGGAATTCCTCACAGACTTCAGTAGAAGAGGTAGTTGGGCCAGATGCGGGTTCGAGTAGTTTATTAACTACAGAGAACAGAACCCTTGGGTTATCGTGGCCACTTTCTATTATTCTGCCGTAATGGGTGTTCTTGGCAGAAGTTAGTGCTTCTCTGTAAGCTCTTTGGTGGTCAGAGAAAGCCTGGATGTGCACGGTGAGGCCAGTCTTACGTGACATTCTCTCAAGGCGTCGGCCAGCTGCTTTCATAGATCGCAATTCTGAGTTATACCAAGGAGTTGAACGTTTAAAGGAAACCTCCTTATGTTTTAAAGGAGCTGTTTTATCTAATGCTGAATGAAGGGCTGTGTTATAGTGGTCAACAAGACTATCTAGTGTTGGTGGAATAGGTGAAGACAGTAAAAGATCAGAAATGGATCCAGAAAGGATAGAGGGACAGATATTTTTAAGGTTTCTTTAAGAAATTTGTCATTTACAGGTAAGAGGAGGGAAAGGCAGTGAAACAGTGAAAAATACTGCTTTATGGTCAGAGAGTCCCAAATCAGTGCTGTAAATGTTGGCAACAGATAGTCCAGAAGTGCAGATCAGATCCAATATATGACCGCCAGAGTGGGTTGGAAAATCAACATGTTGTGTCAAGTCAAAGCAGTCCAGTAAGGATAGGAATTTATTCCTCAGTTTAGATGTGGGGATGTCAATATGGATGTTGAAATCACCAAGAAGGATAATTCTCTGAGAGTTAAGAGCTTAGGTGGGTCAAAAGTTCAATCAGATCAGATAAGAAGGATGCATTGTATTTTGGGGGACGATAAACAACAATGAGTGAGACAGGACCTGATTTCGTTATTAGTTTAAGAGCCAGGCACTCAAAAGACAATGGACAGTCAATCGGGATTCGTTTAATTTTTAAGTCATCTCTGACAATTACTGCAAGCCCGCCACCTTGTCTTGAGCTGCGAGGCTCTGTGTGGAAAGTGAAACCAACTGGAGTTGCCTCTGTGAGAGACACAAATTCGTTTGGTTTTTGCCAAGTCTCCGTTAAACACAGAATATCAAGTTTGGTGTCAGTGATGAGTTCTGACAGCACCAATGCTTTGCCATTAAGAAACCTCGAGTTAAATAGTGCAATGTTAGTTAATGAGGCTTCTTTTTGCACAGAGCCGCGATCAGGGTTTAATTCCACATAATGTAAATTTGGCACACTGACACTTCTATTTCCAGGGTCATGAGAAAGACGGCGTATTCCTGAGCAAATGCTGCCGGTGGTCTTTTCATTCGCAGCCCGGCGGTGGCGGCGACCTGACCCGCGATGTATATATTTCGGGCGTTGCAAAATACCGGCGTCTTTTAGTAGCGCCACAGGGGACTGTACTTTCTCCGGTCCTGTTCAGCCTATATACATCGGACTTCCAATACAACTCAGAGTCCTGCCACGTGCAAAAGTTCGCTGACGACACTGCTATCATGGGCTGCATCAGGAGTGGGCAGGAGGAGGAGTATAGGGACCTAATCAAGGACTTTGTTAAATGTTGCGACTCAAACCACCTACAACTGAACACCAGCAAAACCAAGGAGCTGGTGGTGGATTTTAGGAAGCCCAGACCCTTCATGGACCCCATGATCATCAGAGGTGACTGTGTGCAGATGGTGCAGACCTATAAATACCTGGGAGTGCAGCTGGAAGATAAATTAGACTGGACTGCCAATACTGATGCTCTGTGTAAGAAAGGACAGAGACGGTTATACTTCCTTAGAAGGCTGGCGTCCTTCAACATTTGCAATAAGATGCTGCAGATGTTCTATCAGACGGTCGTGGCGAGCGCCCTCTTCTACGCGGTGGTGTGCTGGGGAGGCAGCATTAAGAAGAAGGACGCCTCACGCCTGGACAAACTGGTGAGGAAGGCAGGCTCTACTGTTGGCATGGAGCTGGACAACTTGAAATCTGTGGTAGAGCGACGGGCACTTAGCAGGCTCCTATCAATTATGGAGAATCCACTGCATCCACTAAACAGTGTCATCTCCAGACAGAAGAGCAGCTTCAGCAACAGACTGCTGTCACTGTCCTGCTCCACTGACAGACTGAAAAGATCGTTCCTCCCCCCAAACTATGCGACTCTTCAATTCCACCCGGGGGGGTAAACATTAAAATTATACAAAGTTATTGTCTGTTTTTACCTGCATTGCTATCAATCTTTAATTTAATATTGTTTTTTTGTATCAGTATGCTGCTGCTGGAGTATGTGAATTTCCCCTTGGGATTAATAAAGTATGTATCTATCTATGTATCTATCTATCTATCTAAGTCTTTATAATGAAGGCATGCAGAAAATACACTTTTTCTTGAAACAGAAGGTATACATTATTGTTTGAAGATGTGTCGTATTAAAAATTACATTACCTGGCTCTTTGTGCTTTAGGTTCATGCCTCCATGCAGGTTAGCTTTTGGGACAGAATTAAAATGAAATGATAATAAAATAGGTGGCATGAACAATTAAGTCCAGGGAAAGATATATATTTTTTAACAGCAAGCAAATATAAAATCCATTTTAATATTAAAAAACCTGCTTCATTTTTTTATTGGCTAAATGTAAATACTTTATAAATAAAATCACCATAGCTTAATGTCTTCATATAAAGGCTGCAGGCACAAAGACAGAGATATATACTGAGTGATCTCTGTAACTGAATAAGCGTATGGTGATGAATTAGAAACCGTTAGGTCAGTTGCAAAGCTGGATGGAGTATTCATAGATATTTAATGTTTGGGGAGCTAGATGATATTAACAATAATTATGTTTTAATAAAGGAGAAGGAATGAAGTGCCAATAAGTTGTGGTGTCATTTGGGTCTGTGGTACTCATTACATAGCATGTCTCTCTATATATAAAAGAAAATCCTGCAATGGAAAGCAAATGCAAGGCTACGATACGTGATAATCTCGAAAGACATTTTAAAGACCCGCGAGATCAAGGAGACTTGCCACAGTGCGTCTCGTGGGGACCGTAAACATGAGACTTGGTGCCAAGAGATTGTCCCAGGGCCGTAGCAAAAAGGACAGCGGCTGTACAGGCTTTAAAAAAATCCAAGGGCAGTGCGACAGCAGCTACCCCAACCGAACGCGAGCAGCGTTCTACATCCTGCAAGAAAGAATTCAACCACGCCCGGGGCCAGAAATAAAAGACAGGTATTGCTTTTACAACGTCACGTGAGACCAGGCAGTGAGCCATCATTTAAAACAAGTCAACAGACCTCTAAGCTAGCAGTTGTTGGAATGCTTTTGGCAGGCAAGCATCATGTGCTCTGAGCTCTTAAAACAAAGACATGCGACAGGCAGGAGAGGCAGCTAGCAAGCAGCAAAATGACAGCAAATAATCCAAAAGCATATCCTTAGCGTACGTTCAGCCGCAACACGTAACCACGTGCGGGGCAGGAAATAAAGAAACAAGTATTGTTTTTACAAAAGTTTTTAAAGTAAAAGAGTGAAAATAATGCATATGTAACAATTCACAAGAAAATAACAATCTCTTTAAATTGTAGATTGCCTGCCTAAGATAAAGTCATCCCTGATGAATGGGGACGTGGGAATGAGGGGTCCTTTCATCGGATTAGCGCTATTTCAGATGTGGAATGGCAAAATGGGGGAGGCAGCTTGTTGAATGAGGTCTCCAGGACTTAAAACAAATCCAAGTCATATTATGTGATATCATCTAATGTGAAATTCTACTCCATACTTCAAGAATTTTTATTTTTATACTGTATTGAGGATTTATTCTGTTCTATGTATTGTACTGTATTGTATTGACCCCCTTCTTTTTGACACCCACTGCACGCCCAACCTACCTGGAAGGGGGTCTCTCTTTGAACTGTGTGGTACCTGGATGGGGGTGGTACCCAGCCGGGACGCCCAAGAAGATCGGAGGAGGGCTTGTGCCTCCTCCAGACCTCGAGGGGGCGACCACCCTGGGGGCCGCGGGGTACAGAGTTGGGAAGCTCGACCCTTTAGGGGCCCGTGGTCACCGCCAGGGGGACCCCAATACCTGGAGGACCCTGGACTTCAGCACTTCCGCCACACCAGGAAGTGCTGGGGGGAAGAGGAATAGGGACACCCGGAGTGCTTCTGGGGAGACAGCCGGCACTTCCGCCACACTGGGGCGTGTCAGTGGGAGATTGCCGGGAACACACCTGAAGCACATCCGGGTGCTTATTTAACACTAGAATTACCAGAGCCTACGAAAAAACTCGTATATCCGGCCCACCTTAAATCGCTTCTTAAATCCGTTCACACCTCTCCGCCAGCATCCTTTGTCCTCTAAATGTGCTGATAAAAGACAAGCTGCCAGCAGCCGGCTATTCCATCCCCCCACCGACTTAGAACGTGAGCGAACTTTTCCCAGCTCACGACTTGATTGTTTACCTGGGAGTGAAGTGCAGTTTTACAGTGGAAATGATAGATCGTTATTTGGAAGACACGCATGAAATGCGTGTTCCGTTTCTAAAGTAATCTGTGTAAACACATTGTTAAAACAGAAACTTTTTCATATTTTAGTAATAAATGTTACAAAATGTAGTAGGCATAAACTATAGAATATATAAAGCCCGAGTTCCAAAGATCAAATAAACACTTTCACAAAAGCTTCAAGAATGATTCAACAGCTTATGTGGCGTAGCGCGTTAAGATTTGCCTCAGTGCAGTGCAGCTTTTCCTTGCCTCACAGACCTGCGTTCGATTCCCCGCTGGGGATGAAGTGTTGCTTTTTTTTTCTTTTCTTTTAAACCTCAAACGGACATAAAATTTATACATTGGTATGCACTGTCAGTTACTGAGATCGTTATATTTTCATGTGGGATGCTCCTTTTCAAATATTTTTTTAACAATTGAGACTGCAATTAACAGGAACAACTGTCCTTATAACTTATTTTTAAGATCCATAACACACAGACAGACAGAGCACTGCGTAATAGAGAGACAGACAGGCAGAGAAGTCACTAGATATATAAATAAACAGGGAAGCCACGTGTACTGAAAGAAAAAAAGAACAACATGTGCGTTGTCCCTGCTGCACTGAATAAGCGCTCTAACATCACCCCTCCCCCGATCTTAGTAAGATCGGGGGAGGGGTGATGTTAGAGCGCCTGCGCTTATTCAGTGCAGCAGGGACAACGCACATGTTGTTCTTTTTTTCTTTCAGTACACGTGGCTTCCCTGTTTATTTATATATCTAGTGACTTCTCTGCCTGTCTGTCTCTCTATTACGCAGTGCTCTGTCTGTCTGTGTGTTATGGATCTTAAAAATAAGTTATAAGGACAGTTGTTCCTGTTAATTGCAGTCTCAATTGTTAAAAAAATATTTGAAAAGGAGCATCCCACATGAAAATATAACGATCTCAGTAACTGACAGTGCATACCAATGTATAAATTTTATGTCCGTTTGAGGTTTAAAAGAAAAGAAAAAAAAAGCAACACTTCATCCCCAGCGGGGAATCAAACTCAGGTCTGTGAGGCAAGGAAAAGCTGCTCTGCGCTAAGAGGCAAATCTTAACGCGCTACGCCACATAAGCTGTTGAATCATTCTTGAAGCTTTTGTGAAAGTGTTTATTTGATCTTTGGAACTCGGGCTTTATATATTCTATAGTTTATGCCTACTACATTTTGTAACATTTATTACTAAAATATGAAAAAGTTTCTGTTTTAACAATGTGTTTACACAGATTACTTTAGAAACGGAACACGCATTTCATGCGTGTCTTCCAAATAACGATCTATCATTTCCACTGTAAAACTGCACTTCACTCCCAGGTAAACAATCAAGTCGTGAGCTGGGAAAAGTTCGCTCACGTTCTAAGTCGGTGGGGGGATGGAATAGCCGGCTGCTGGCAGCTTGTCTTTTATCAGCACATTTAGAGGACAAAGGATGCTGGCGGAGAGGTGTGAACGGATTTAAGAAACGATTTAAGGTGGGCCGGATATACGAGTTTTTTCGTAAGCTCTGGTAATTCTAGTGTTAAAGGGGCCGCCTCCCTTCAGAGATGGACTTGAGTTGGGTGGAAGAGTGGACAAGGTTTCTGAAGGAGAGAAGGAGGTGGTCTGGAAGAAAAGAGAGAGAAGGC
Organism: Erpetoichthys calabaricus; assembly: GCF_900747795.2. Lineage (NCBI taxonomy): Eukaryota > Metazoa > Chordata > Cladistia > Polypteriformes > Polypteridae > Erpetoichthys > Erpetoichthys calabaricus. The sequence continues at coordinate 158,689,793 of NC_041401.2, read as the reverse complement.
ATTGTGTTGGCCTGGACTGAGGGGTATTGGGGTTGTGAGTAGTGATGGATTGTATTATGGAGCACCAAAATAAATGTGTGTGGGGTGATTTAAACGTGTCTGCCTGTCTGTGTCCAGGTCATATTCCACAACTGCCTTTCCCTAGGTTTCTTCCATTTTTTCCCTACAAGGGTTTTTTTTTTTGGGAGTTTTTTCTGGTCTTCTTAGAGGGTCAAGACTGGGGGGCTGTCAAGAGGCAGGGCCTGTTAAAGCCCATTGCTGCACTTCTTGTGTGATTTTGGGCTATACAAAAAATAAATTGTATTGTATATCCAGTAAACCAAACACAGGGGTTGGCGAGCGAAGCGAGCAGGGGGCGGAGCCCCCTAGTATTTACTTAAACTGTTGGAGATGCTGTGGACATTTTCTTCAGGTCATTATTTTTATTTCCAGCAACAATATTTTAATGCACAAAAGCCAAAAGCACACAATCCATAGGAAATGCAATTAATGAATGAACATGTGTAGTGAAGAGTGAAATATTCTGTGGCCACGTGTTATTTTTCCGATTTATGCCATGCACTGCATTCATGCAGTGTTTAGTACACCCAGCCAACTCTCTCCAAGGTCAAGAAGTCCTTTCATTACTCTTAAGCTTATCTCATGTAGAAAAAGTTAATTTAATGAGGTAGTACTTTTTATTCCTTTAAACTAATGTGATCAATGTGAAAATATGTCTGTTTCCTTTGGAAAAATGTGAAAATTCCCATCTTGCAGAGGAAGAGAAATACAGTACCCTACATAAATTCTACAAATTATTAACATTTATAATGCAAAATGTAATTGTAAAATATAATTACCTGTGTCCATTGCAATCTCTAACAGACTTACATTGACATATATCGTTCATTTAAAAAGACATACAAGGTCAGTATTTAGGCTATAGTCCAGATTATTTTATATTAGAAAGCAACTAAAATGTAGCTTGACTTGCAAACTCTTCAACTGAAAGACTGATAAAACACGCTGTAAACTGTATATATAATAGCAGAAATGCAAAGTCGGAGTCGTGGAGTCAGAGTCGGAAGCAATTCTTGGGTTACTGAAGTCAGTAAACATTTGCCAACATCGACTCCAGCTAAATGTAGATTGTAATATAGTGTGTTAAAATTTACAATTTCAAATACAGTATACTTTTCACCCAAAAAAACAATGACAAAACAAAAACTACTTCCATTTTTAGAACACTGAAAGCACCAAATCTAGACGCTCTACACTGTCAATGCTCTTGGCCTGGAAGTATACTGCAGGAACCCTGATGCTTAAGGTGTGGCCTTAATAAAGGCTGGAGCAATCACTTTGTTATGTACAAACAGATGTGTATGTATTTTATTATTGTTTATCTTTTTGAGTAATTGTGTTTTATCATTACATATTTTCTGTTATGTATATTATTGTATACTGTCTTATTCAATGTGACATTGTTCTATTTGTTCTGTTCTGTGTATTGTATTGTACTGACCCCCTTCTTTCTGACACCCACTGCACGCCCAACCTACCTGGAAAGGATCTCTTTTTGAACTGCCTTTCCCAAGGTTTCTTCCATTTTTTCCCTACAACAGTTTTGTTGGGAGTTTTTCTTTGTCTTCTTAGAGAGTCAAGGCGTCTTGTGTGATTTTGGGCTATACAAATACAAAGTGTATTGTATTGTATTGTATTGTATGCTCTTTGTGGGTGGTTCCACTAGAGGCAGGGCCACTCTGGCATCACAGTTGCTGGGTCCTCCTTCTGGCTTTATATTCAAAGATGCAAGATGCAAGACCCATCAATAATGTAATGTTCCAGACTTACACTGACAACACTTTTATAGCAGGAGCGAGACTCGGTTCTAACACTTACACAAGAGGTATCTGTAACAGCTGCCTGCGAAACATTCGGGACTAACGGTTTTCACAGCCCGAGTAATGCTCAAGTCTTACACTTAGTAGGTTAAACACAAGGTACAAGGATCAATATTTTATCACACAACAAACCAATAAATGTGGGGAAATATTATTGAAAATTATACAAAAGTGACATAAAATGCATCATGAAAAGGCTGAGATGACAAGCATAAAGGCTGTAATCTCAGAAGAAATATTTTGCGGCTCACTATTTAAGATGCACGCTGAAATACTAGCTGTAGAAGAGAATTTTCAAAAAACACAGAACTCAAGCAGCCTGTCAGCAGCTCAAGTGCAAGTCTAACTGTCAGAAGCACCAATTTCCAGAGAAGAAAAGGGACTTTATTGGCAGATCATTAAGGGTTGTTTGTCTAAACCTGCTGAAGTGGCGCAATCTTACCTGTGCAAAAGGCTGTCCACCTCAGATTCATACTTGGATGACAAAGAAAGAAATAGATTACAGTCGACCCCTGAAATTCATGGGGGTTATGCTCCATGAATTGTGAAAAACTGCAAATTTTGGATGTGGTCAAAAAATGCACTAAATATGCCACCAAGCATTTTAATTGCATTTCAAACTCAGCTTAATACATTACCCTAAAGAAAGAATGTAAAGGTAAATCTGTATACTGTACAGTATAGTACTGCGATGTCTCCCACAGTACTAGAATGTAAAATACAGATGTTACCGCTATATGTACTGTATTTCAAGCGCATTTTCTTTGGTATGCGCTGTCGTTTTCTTTGGTATAAGTAGGGTAAATACACTAATAATTTAATTTAATAAAAATACAGTAAAATGTATGGGTACTCACCAATAATGAATGATATTGAATGAAGATGATGATGATGAATTAGCTGTGCAGTATGAAGGTTTAATCTTTTCATTATTTGGTTAATACTATATCCTTTATTATCTTTATTATTTATCGATTCACTGTGTCAGTTTGTAGTGTTTCTGTGTGTGACTGTGTGCATGCCGGATCAAGGCAGGGTGTGTTTCCTGGGGTCCTCACGACCATCTTTAGATGGTAAGAATCTTAGCATCCCATAATCACAACAAGTCAAATCATTACAGAGGGATCTGAACAGAATACAGGCCTCAGCAGATTTATGGCAGATGAAACTTAATGTAACTAAATATAAGGTATTACACGTAGGAAGTAGAAAAGTTAAGAGTTTAACTCTTTTAGGGCTAATTTTTTTTTTGTTTCTTATCTCTCAGGGCTGAATATTTTTCCAAAAACTAACATTTTTTAAAAAGGAACACAAAGCAATTGTTTAACATATCAAATCAACAAAAAATATTTACTTTTGACAAATGTTACTGTCTTGCATGTTGTATGAGCCTGCATACTCTATGATTTCACATACATATCACATACATTTTACACAGCAAAGTCCTGCAAAGTCTGATCTCGCTCAAAGCAGCCAATTTCAGTCATTGCCACATTGCACTGCTTACAATATGTGTTGCTTTGGTGCCTATTTTTCAATTGTCTGTTGCTGCACTTTCTCACATATATTGTTAGTGTGTACTGTAGAGAGACAAGTCACCCATTTGCCATCGTGCCATGCCACTGCCACCAAGTTTTCTGCCTGCATGAAAACCGTATTGTCACCTCTTTTCATCTTCTGAAACTTTATGAACTTTATGCATGGCGTTATAGCCTGGCTCACCCCATGGGATTTGCTTCTGTTTATTACAGAAGTTAATAAAACTTTGCAGCATCACGTACCTATCACCACGCTGCATAACCTGTCCAAAGCCACCAGGGGACAAAGCACGTTTGGACCAATGCTCTCTGAAGTTATATCACCAGTTCTGTCCCATCTCTATTTGTAATGCCACAGCGCGCTTCATCTCGTCTTTTGTTGTGGGTTTCCACTTTGAAAAACAAGAATGCGATGCAAGCGCAGCCCGCGATTCAAAAAATTTCTCTGCCTACCTGTTTGTCTCGTCTGACAGTAGCTGAAAAGCAGCATCAGGAGAGAGCAGCTTTAGTAGTTCAACAGCTGGTGATCTGTCGTGTCCAACAGCAAGCCATGCTGTCTTGTGAAGTCCGGTAGCCAGATCGGCTCTCAACGGATCAATGTCTGTGTATTTATCCCACGCGAACCTTGCCGTATGTGCATTGGCTGCGCGAAGGTGCTCAACTGGCAGCGGATCAGCTGGCGCGGCATCGGCTGGTGTCTGATCAGCTGATGCCGGCTTCTCACTCTCTTGTTCAATCTCCTGATCACTGTCAATAAAATCCGATTCTGAAAAATCAGAGTCCGACTCCGCGATAATGCGCAAAACATCGTCTGCCGAGTGTTTTCTTTTCTGCACTCGCTTCGCTCCCTTGTCACATGTCGATGCCATCTTGCCATTGTTTACATTTCGCAACTCACGCACACGCAAGGATTAGTTGCCGAGTCAACGAGTCTAGCATTCCTCCAAGCACAGAGAGAATGCCTGTGACGTGACAGTGAGATTTGTCGCCATTAACAGCTGATTGTCGCCCTCTATCCCTGGATGTCGACTTTTGTCGACATTCGCCCTCAACCCTTTCTGTCAACAAAAGTCGACATCCGCCCTAAAAGAGTTAATATACAATGAGAGGACTGAGATTTCGAAGTACCCTTTATGAGAAGGACCTATGGGTCATACTGAACTTGTCACTATCAACCTCTAGACTGGAAAGTGTACAGAAGCCATTAAGAATGTCAGGTTATAAAGCACAATATACAGAGTACAAGTAAAAGGAGATTATGCTTAAGCTTTATAACACACTGGTGAGACCTCACCTGGAGCACTCTGTAAAGTTTTGGTCTGTAAGCTACAAAAAAGACATAGCCATATTAGAAAAGGTCCAGAAAGGAGTGATTAGGCTGATTCCACGACAGCAGGGTATGAGGAAAGATTAAAGGAACTGAATCATTTCAGTTAAAACAAACTTGAGGTTGAGGGGTGACATAATTGAAGTTTTAAAAATTATGAAAGAATTAGTACAGAAAATCCAGGTTGTTATAGCTCAACAATAAAACAAGCACACAGCTGGACATTTGTTAAGAGTAACTTTTACACAAATATTATACAAATTTTCTTCATACAGATAATCACAGACCTGTACAACTGTAAATTAGCAAGCACTGAAGTAGAAAGTTGGACTTTAGAGACCATCAAAATTCAACTTGATGTTATTTTGGGGAAATAAGTTGAATAGGATTGGCAAACTTTGCCTACTAAATGGCTTGGTCTCATCAAAATTTTTTAATTTTGTAATTTACTTACACTGAATATTATCACTGCATCGTCACATGCACTTGGATATATAATGCCTAATTTCAGTGGGTTAGTATTAAACTTACTATTGTATCATATGAGCATTTTTGTACCTATTCATTTGATTAGGTGCTATAAATACAGCTATGCACTTAAAGGTTACATAAAGCAATTTATAAACCATGTGTCTAAGTTCATGTGTTGAGTTTTAAAATCTTGCAAACCATCCAATATAGATATACAAAATATTTCAATCCCCTCTGGCAACAAAAAAATATTCATAGACTATTCTCTTTACACTTACTGCATCTTTACATTTACAGTAACCCGATATCTAAATAAATGAAAAAACTTTCTAGAAAGAACTGCAAATACGACATACATCCAGATGCTCACAAATCTAACCAATCATAATGAAATCACAATCCTACTGTGAGGAAGTTAAGAAAAAAAGACTGCAGGAATAAAGCAAGGATAGTTTAGCTAAAGTTAAACTGATAGATTCAATGCAACCATTCACTCATTCATTTTCAAACCAGCTTAGAATGAAATCACAGTTAAATAAACATTAATGAAATATTGCATTTGTACAGGAATATAAATATTAAACAGATTTAACATTACCTGTTGCATTATGGAAATAGGGAATTGTTGGTATGTTGTCTGGATTCCAAGATCAGACCAGGGCTGCAATAAACAAACAAACAAAAAAAATCTTAATGGCACATGGAAAACTAGAAACATGAGCACTTTTTTGCACAATTTGCTTCAGTCTGAATAAAATCCGTCATCTTTCTTCAAGTCTTTTTTCATTTCAGTATCACTTCGGCCCAATTCCTTTTGACAGCAGTAGTGGCTGCAAAGTAGAAATAAGGCCTGAATAGGACAAGAATCCATTACAGAGTCTAACTAATGCCACTACTATACTCACTATGTAATGAAACCAGAATCCATAGAGGAAACACGCATGCACATTGGGAAAAATAAATCTTCTCCTTCTACATATGAAATGTTTACTTTTAATCTCTCCTCCATTCTTTTTATACACATTCTTTCTTTTTTTGTTCTTTTATGTAAAGATTCAAGTAATGTGTGGTGATAAGTAGTGCTTTATCTTATTTGTGTATTGTTGTACTGATCCAGCAAAGTGATCAATGGATTGCTATTTATGTGCATATTTAAAGGAGTGTTCTTGCTTGATTTAAATTAACAACTCAGACCTGTTAATCACACTGAAGACAAATATTTTTGCATGACTGACTAGATTATGTTTCACAAGCACCTGTTTGTGTTTTCTCCTAAAATGTTTTCATTAATGGCTCTGTGGTAAAATGGTGCAGGTGTGCATTTCACTCCGTGGTTGACTGGGTAACTGGCTGGCCGTGCCGTCTCCACGTGCAGAGGTGGACGGATCAGTCAGGAACCTCAAGTGATGTTGTGGAGAGAGCTGCTCCTCACACCTGTACCCAATTTTTATAGCAGAGCATAAAGGGTGAAGAAAGAAACACGAAGGAAAAAGAGAAAACAAAAGGTTGAAGGAAGGAGAAAGAAGGCAGGAGGCAGTAACAGCTAGTGCTAGAGCAAGTGAGCTAGAGAGAGCGAAAGCAAGAGAGAGAGAGAGAGAAGGCAGGTAGCTGGGAACAGAGCTCCTTAAAAGAAGCATGCAGCCGATGCTCAGAGGCTGGGAGAACGCTATTCCAGCTGAGAGACCAGGAAGCTGGAGTAACCTGCAGGTGGGACTACCCGCGTTATGTCCGGAAAGGCAGCAGGAGTCAGGGAGGCTCAGAAGGGGAACCCTGTTTGCACCACGGATGGCCACCGGGTTCTGAGCCTTCCTAAGTTGAGGTCTGGATTGGGAGTCCTGCTGGGAGCTATGGGACAGCAGGGATCCAGACCAGCAGGAGTTGGATGGCTGTGTCTGTTGGATGGGCGTCTCCTTAGGCCTCGCAGCAGAGTCAAGCAGAATAGATGTGGTTTACAAAGGGTTGCACTGGGGACCGGGTTTTAAAATGACAGGTTACTGTATTGTATTCTACCCTTGTTTAAATGGATTATTTGACTTGGTTTTAACCTTCACAGTTCACTGTTTTAACGGATTATTTATTTATCACGGATTGATTGCACTACACTGTTTTGGATTCCTGTTTCTTTTGATGGATTATTTTAATAAAAGCATTGATACACTTTATGCATCAACCTCTTGCTGTGAGCAATTGTTCTCATTTGCCTGGCTCATCCCTTGGTTATGTTATCGGTGATGGCGGGTTTGTGAGGCTTCTGGAAGGAACCTGTAGCGTGCAGCCGAGCCGCTCCGTCACAGGCTCTTCCCTCTGTTATACATATTGATGTCCATCAAGTTTCACTAATTTTTGACTCTGCTGTGCTGTGTCTGACTCTCTGTTTGCTGGAAAAAGGAAGGATTTTCACTACAAACAACACAATGTTTTCATAATAAACTTCTCTATGTTAAATACTTGTTCAATGCAAAAGGACAGACTTGGGCACACTTGTAGCATTCAACGTATATACAGAGGGATGTCACAAAGGTAGGTCTAGAATCTTTATTCAGTCTGGTCGTAAGTAAGTATAATATCTTGCACCCTGAAAATGTATCCAACCAGGCAAAAAAAACTTCGTTGCCAATGCTCCCTTCACATTCTGTTCATTTGGATAAGCAAGTTAGGAAAATTAATGGATGGATGGGTGATATATAAAAGTGAGGGTCCTACCTGCAACCACACGATCATTCAGGAAGTGGACCCCGGAGGCTGAGAATGCTCTGAGAGAATGTTTTGGAACTACAGACTGGGATATCCTGCAGGGATCACATAGTGAGAACATTGAGGAAGTTGTTGACTGCACTATTGACTACATCAACTTCTGTATGGACACTGTAGTTCCAGTAAGAACTGTACGCTGCTATGCTAACAACAAGCCATGGATTACAAGTGACATCAAGGGCCTTTTGAACCAGAAGAAAAGGGCTTTTAAAGACGGTGATCAGCATGAGCTCAAGCGCATGCAGAAGGAACTCCGAGTCCAGCTCAGGGCGGCGAAGGAGCAGTACAGGAGAAAGCTGGAGAAGAAGTTGCAGAATAACAGCATGAAGGAAGTGTGGGATGGGATGAAGATCATCACTGGCTGCAGCTCGAAGCGGGGTACCACCATCGAGACAGACGTGAAGAGAGCAAACCAAATGAACAACTTCTTTAACAGGTTTGACCACCCTAACCCACTCTCACTCTCACCTCGGAGTACTGCACTGTCCACACATCCTTCTGCTGATACCAGCATAGGAGAGACATCCTCACCCATAATTACAACAGCGCAAGTGAGCAGAGAGCTGAGGAGACTTCGTGCCAGCAAAGCAGCGGGTCCAGATGGAGTATCACCACGACTGCTGAAGGTCTGTGCATCGGAGCTGGGGGGTCCTCTACAGCGCATCTTCAACCTGAGCCTGGAACAGGGGAGAGTCCCGAGGCTTTGGAAAACATCTTGCATCACCCCAGTCCCAAAGGTATCACGTCCTAGTGAGCTGAATGACTTCCGGCCTGTTGCTCTGACATCACATGTGATGAAGACCATAGAGAGGCTGCTGCTTCACCACCTGAGGCCACAGGTTCAACACGCCCTCGACCCTCTGCAGTTTGCATATCAGGAGAAGGTGGGAGCAGAGGATGCCATCATCTATATGCTACATTGATCCCTCGCTCACTTGGACAGAGGCAGTGGTGCTGTAAGAATTATGTTTCTAGACTTCTCTAGCGCGTTCAACACAATCCAACCTCTGCTCCTTAGGGACAAGCTGACAGAGATGGGAGTAGATTCATACCTGGTGGCATGGATCGTGGAGTATCTTAAAGACAGACCTCAGTATGTGCGTCTTGGGAACCGCACGTCTGACATTGTGGTCAGCAACACAGGAGCGCCACAAGGGACTGTACTTTCTCCGATCCTGTTCAGCCTATGTACATCGCACTTCCAATACAACTCAGAGTCCTGCCACGTGCAAAAGTTCGCTGATGACACTGCTATCGTGGGCTGCATCAGGAGTGGGCAGGAGGAGGAGTATAGGGACCTAATCAATGACTTTGTTAAATGGTGCGACTCAAACCACCTACACCTGAACACCAGCAAAACCAAGGAGCTGGTGGTGGATTTTAGGAGGCCCAGACCCCTCATGGACCCCGTGATGATCAGAGGTGACTGTGTGCAGATGGTGCAGACCTATAAATACCTGGGAGTGCAGCTGAATGATAAATTAGACTGGACTGCCAATACTGATGCTCTGTGTAAGAAAGGACAGAGCCGGTTAAACTTCCTTAGAAGGCTGACGTCCTTCAACATCTGCAATAAGATGCTGCAGATGTTCTATCAGACGGTTGTGACGAGCGCCCTCTTCTACGCGGTGGTGTGCTGGGGAGGCAGCATTAAGAAGAAAGACGCCTCACGCCTAGACAAACTGGTGAGGAAGGCGCTCAGCAGGCTCCTATCAATTATGGAAAATCCACTGCATCCACTAAACAGTTTCATCTCTAGACAGAGGAGCAGCTTCAGCGACAGACTTCTGTCACTGTCCTGCTCCACTGACAGACTGAGGAAATTGTTCCTCCCCCAAACTATGCGATTCTTTAATACCACCCTGGGGGGTAAACGTTAACATTATATAAAGTTATTGTCTGTTTTTACCTGCATTATTATCAATCTTTAATTTAATATTGTTTTTTGTATCAGTAAGATGCTGCTGGAGTATGTGAATTTCCCCTTGGGATTAATAAAGTATCTATCTATCTATCTATCTATCTATCTATCTATCTATCTATCTATCTATCTATCTATCTATCTATCTATCTATCTATCTATCTATCTATCTATCTATCTATCTATCTATCTATCTATCTATCTATCTCTCTCTCTCTCTCTCTCTCTCTCTCTCTCTATCTATCTATCTATCTATCTATCTATCTATCTATTTTCTGCCTTCCACAGCATTGTGTGACTTTCTTAAAAGTAACAAGATGAACTTCTGACTTAGAATATCTGCCTATCCTTCACACATATTTTCCTAATGATTATAATATTGATAAAAGAATGAAAAAATTAACTGATTTAAACCAAAAAAATATTTATCCTTGGTAGCCTCGCTGAGCACTATTTCTCATTTCTGTTGACTTGTCTCATTTCTACACTAGGAAAATCTTGCCTTCACTAAATGTCTGTTGTGATACAGCAACACAATAAGAGTCAAAAGGGTGAACAACCCTCAAAATAAGCAAACCAGACCAAGGGCCTCATGTAAAAAAGTTGCTTACACTTACAAAAGCTTATGAAACACGAACTTGGCATGAACACCGGCATGAATAATGTTACAGCAAATTTCAACTATCCATAAGCCCAATGCAGAATTTTTTAGTGTTGGCATTTTAACAATACCAGGATGCAATACAACAAAGTGAACATAGAATTTATTTTTGTTACAGATTTCAATACCACGTTCCAATGTTATTGAACTAATTATGTCAGAGTTAACTGACAATATCTCTCAATACTCTATCTTCAATGTTATTAATGGTGAAAAGTGCATACGCTTAACGGAAACTGGATTAGAGTGTAGCCTACTTATTATTTTTGTCTAATAAAAGAGTGTGCTGTGTGTTGTAAGGCATAACTGGCAATGCACTGTCAGCTGTCTTGAAATACTTTGTTAATGGCAGCCTATCAAGCATCACAATTATTTTTTGGCTCATTATGATGACTGGCTTATAAGCCAATTTAAGGCATTTTCAAACTCATAAGTAGTATGTTTTGTTACGAATCAGGAGATTATTCGTTATTTTTTTTCAATATCCAGTTAGTTCAGTTTTGTTTCATTAGGCAAGCTGTCAAGTGAACTAGACATATGAATAAACACCCCATGGGCATGTCATGAACTTCTTTATATGGGCAGAAACATTTTTTCCCAGAAGAAAATAATACCATGGAGGGTTGAAACAGTTGTATTTGCACACCATCGCATCTTCCATAATTGTTTGTTTTGTTCACCATACACAGCCCTGTGAACAAAGCACTTTATAATCAAACAACTGGAAGACTACTTAAAAATTATACGCTACAACACATGGTACAAAAATGACAACTTTCAAATAGGCGAGTGTGTAAATGAAGACAAGCTCTGCTGAAGGCATTCACTGATTTGCTATGGTTTCATGATACAAGACATAAAAGTTAAGTTTTATTTAGCTTTAAGACAATGCATATTTACTCTCTAGCAGCCACATCTTTATATATAACTAGGGGGCTTTGCTCGCTAACCCCAGGGTTTGGTCCAGTGGAAATACAATGTATTTATTTGGTTTTCATGGGAATTGTCACATATGCATAATGTGCAGTTCTTATTTTAAAACTTCCATAAAAACAATATTTGGAACTTTTCTTGAAGCTCGCATTGAATTTTGATTCCTTGTTTGGTCTTACAGCGTGACAATGCAACGTATAACTGTCCGTGAGTGAATATTGTTTCTTTGTCTCTTATAAATAAACCAACTTTTTCGAATGTTTGTCGTGATTTGTTAATTGTCATTGCAAAAGCTCTTCTCACGGGAAACTGTAAACATTTTAATACGAATGGCATATCAGGATCTCCTTTTGTGTCTAATGTTGTTGTGATGTGAGATTTTGCATATAAGCTGATAAATAGCAATGTAATATTTGTGTTAAGCATTCATGTTTACAACCAATCCCCCCCCCCAACCAGGACTAAGTTTCTTAGAATTTTACAACAGGGTTTTGGGAGAAATGCCTCAAACCAGTTTGGCAAGTGTTTCTCTGCTAAAGTCACTCTCTCTCATCCTCCACACAAAGCCAGGCTGCCTAACTGCCAAGCTTTAACTCAACAAATGGTTTTGGGGGGTGGCAGGTGTGAAGATGTTCTATCCCCCCATTGGTCTGGCTTGTATCAGAAGCCTTTAAGTACCACAACGTCCTATTGGCTCCAGGGGCTGGACAGAACATCTATAAATGTGCTCACTCCCTCATTCTCTCTCTCTTACCAAACTGCTGAATGACCATCTCACACCATGAACTGAAAAGGACAACACAATGAAGAACACAGTTCAGCAACCATATTGAAACAGGCAATGTGGCCTGTTCTGAAGAAAGCTGACCACAAATGATGCCTTAACTAGAGACATTTTTAAGTAACTAACAAGTCTGTGTGCCGCCTGAAACTACACATCACCATTTAATCAGGTTGTATGGTTGCCAATATTCAAATGTACTTTGCATATTGTTATTATTTACGAATATTATCAATAATACATTGTTTAAATTGTAACCTAACTCCTGCTTGTCTTTTACTACACCTAATTGCCTGAGGTTATAGATTTAGGAGGGAAGGTGGGGAGAAGTTATATACTATAATACCTTATAAACAGTGGTAAGTCTGTGAGATTTGAGGTGTTCTGACAGAGGTTACATATTAATAATACAATAGGAGAAAGTAGAGCAATATAAAATACTCTACCAAAACAAAACAAATGTTACGAGCGGAATATGCACCACATTACCTTTCTTGTCGCCTGTTAAAATTCTACATGTTAGAATTGTTCTACCAATTTTCAAGACAAATAATCTTGTCCCATTGCAAAGTCCATCACTCATACATAAATTACGCAATAACATTACGATACATCCTTCTTTAAACAGTAATTCAGCCAGTGGAAGACAGGATGGTGTTAACGACTGTAGATATTCTGTGGGATATTGTAAATAGATGTTTTCATCTTCTGCACTATCAGTACCAACTGCCTCAGCATAGCCTATTGATACGCATCTAACCAATTTGCGTGTAACCGAGCGACAATCTGCGCATTAATTCGTTTCACTTCATTGTTTCTCGCTGCTAGGACTGCCCAAATACTCGTGTTTTCTGTTATAATCCTTCTGGATAAAATTCTTCAATGAGATTTGTACATAACAAGTCTTCTGTTATTGGGAGAGTTTGAATTGTAAAGCTTCCAATGTCTAGCAGCCATTTTGCGAAATCAGCCGAAGTTTGATTTGCTCACATTTGTTTTTAACTCTTTTAGGGCGGATGTCGACTTTTGTCGGCAGGAGGGGTTGAGGGCGACAATCAGCTGTTAATGGCGACAAAACTCACCGTCACGTCACAGGCATTCCCTCTGTGCTTGGAGGAATGCTAGACTCGTTGACTCAGCAACTAATCCTTGCGTGTGCATGAGTTGCGAAATGTAAACAAATGTAATCCAGAAAAATCCAGAATCGGATTTTATTGACAGTGATCAGGAGATCGAGCAAGACAGTGAGAAGCCGGCATCAGCTGATCGGACACCAGCCGATGCCGCACCAGCTGATTGGCTGCCAGCTGAGTGCATTCGCGCAGCCGATGCACCTATGGCAAGGTTCGCGTGGGAGGAATACCCAGACATTGATCCGTGGGAGCCAAACTGGCTACCAGACTTCACAAGACGGCATGGCTTGCTGTTGGACACGACAGATTACCAGCTGCTGGGCTACTTCAGGCTGCTCTCTCCTGATGCTGCTTTGCAGCAACTGTCAAACGAGACAAACAGGTAGGCAGAGAAAATTTTTGAATCACGGGCTGCGCTTGCATCGCATTCTCGTTTTTCAAAGTGGAAACCCACAACAAAAGACGAGACGAAGGGCGTTGTGGCATTACAAATAGAGATGGGACAGAACTGGTGATATAACTTCAGGGAGCATTGGTCCAAACGTGCTTTGTCCCCTGGTGGCTTTGGACAGGTTATGCAGCGTGATGATAGGTAGGTGATGCTGCAAAGTTTTATTAACTTCTGTAATAAACAGAAGCAAATCCCAAGGGGTGAGCCAGGCTATAACGCCATGCATAAAGTTCAGCCCCTGCTTCACATTGTGGAACCAACGTAGAAACAATTTTATCAGCCTGGCCGTGATTTGTCTGTGCATGAATCTATGATAAAATAAAAGGGACGCCTTTTTTTCTGCAAATATATGCCAGACAAGCCCACCAAGTATGGCATAAAGGATTTTGTACTGGCAGAAGCAAACACTGGTTTCTGCCTGAAAGTAATTACATATACAGGAAAGTATTTCTTTCAAAGAGAGAACTGTCCCTTGACAAGTCAGGTTGTGCTGGAGCTGCTTCAGGGCTATGAGCATTTGGGTCATGTTGTGTACATTTGGACAATTTTTATACATGCCCAGAATTGTTCATGGAGCTACAAAGCAGGAGAACTGGAGCTTGTGGCACTGTGAGGGTGAACAGGAGACACATGGCTTCACTGTTGAAGCCAGACAGGCTGAAGATGAAAAGAGGTGACAATACAGTTTTCATGCGGGCAGAAAACTTGGTGGCAGTGGCAAGGCACAATGGCAAATGGGTGACTTGTCTCTCTACAGTACACACTAACAATATATGTGAGAAAGTACAGCAATAAACAATTGAAAAGTAGGCACCAAAGCAACACATATTGTAAGCAGTGCAATGTGACAATGACTGAAATTGGCTGCTTTGAGCGAGATCAGACTTTGCAGGACTTTGCTGTGTAAAATGTATGTGATATGTATGTGAAATCATATAGTATGCAGGCTCATACAACATGCAAGACAGTAACATTTGTCAAAAGTAAATATTTTTTGTTGATTTGATATGTTAAACAATTGCTTTGTGTTCTTTTTTAAAAAATGTTAGTTTGTGGAAAAATATTCAGCCCTGGGAGAAAAGAAACAAAAACAAATTAGCCCTAAAAGAGTTTATGTGAATTTTTGGACCAAGGACCATAAACGCATGCATCGTAAATCTGCCTTCGGCCTCTTTTCTTGACCACTGGTAGAACTTGTCTAAAGACGCCTCCCAGTATAAAGGTTTTACCCACAAACAGTTGTTCGGATTCAAACACATCCCTAAACGTTGTGTCAATTACATGTAATATGTGGGATCATTGATGCCTCGTTCCAAACAAAAATGTCATTGTGTTGCATTTGCTGTTTAAGTTTCTTTGTCCGTTTCAACGTAATATTTTCGTCTGTGACATGTAAAGGTAGGTTAAATGTTTTGTGAGCTGTTTTATCGTATGGAAGAAGAATTGCTTCTATACCTGTCCACGCTATCGATGTAATGTTTTTACATAAGTGTTTACAATAATGGACTAAACATTTATACAAAAACATTTTCCCTGTTCCACCTGGTCCATCTATGAAGAATAACTGCTGGGTAATCTCGCCAAGTAGACATTTTTGAATTGTGTTGAAAATTGATCTTTGATCATCCTTTAATTGCGAGTACATTTCCTGATATAATGTTTTATGGTCTTCGTCTGGTTTTCGTCTGCTGTTATCTCTTTCTTTACCTCTGATTCGTTAATTTCTTGTGAAAGTCCAAATTGCTGCATCATTAAATCTTCTGCTTCTGACATGTCTTTGATGATCGAAAGAGCAGTTTGTTCATTGGACTTTTCGGACAATGGTGCTTTGAACGCTTCCCATAATTGTAAAGCATCAACTTCACCTGTCATAATTAAGTACACAAAGAAGTGTCTTAATTTGTCAGGCATCATTACAGAAGTGGCATCAGACATCATTTCAAACATATAGTCATCGGATTTACATAACCCAGCTGCTCGTGCCGCGTCTTGAAAAGTACCATACGTAGTTCCATCTATAGTTAGAACATGTTTATACAACAAAATTAAATCGTTTGATATCTTTTGGTGAGACTATATTTAAGCGAGCAACAGTTTTGCAATTAATTTGTCTTGGATGCCACACTCGTTTTTCGTTTATGCCATGTGTAATGTTGAGGAATTTGTATATGCTTTTGCATTAATGTTCATTTTATTAAGTTCAAAATAAGTTAACTATTTTGTATTTCTATGACTTGTAAAGCTTCTGCCTCTTTGCCATCTTTAAACTGAATCATATTCACTGAATTACTTAGACCGTGCATCGGCAGTTCCATTAAATGCCACCCGCTTTCCACTGCACTGAAGTAGCGAGTATCTAAATATGCTTGAACTTCATCCTGAGACTCTTCTTTGGATAAAGTTATGCGTACTCTATCGTGCCCTTTATGAATGTGCTTGTAGATGTACTTAATACTCATAACCGATGCACAATACTCGACTTTAATATGTCAATCGAATCGTTTGAGCAAATATGGGTTATATGATACAATCATTGAATTATCGAGCGTGGCAATTTTACCACTTTTTTTCCGTGATAAGTGTGTTGTTCGTGACGATAATCTCTTCGGTGATCAGGAAAGCCAGCCTTAGTCATTTGTCTGTTGTTTGAACGAACTCTTTTGGAAATTTCTTTAAACACTTTTGTTCTTTTGAGTTCCAACATACTTAAATTTTTAAATGTGCTCCGTGAGACATGTGCTTAATGACTTTATACCATAATTCAGGACAGGTTTCTCTGTTTGGAATCTCAGCACAGACAAACCAATCTACATCATCAGCAGTTAACAATTTATTTTGCAAAGTAACCAATAAATGCATGTGAGGCAAACCCCATTTTTGAAATTCGACCGTGTAAATGTATGCTGTGATTTGCCCAAACACCGTTTCGAGTTCATTCAATAAAAATAAGACTTTCTGATAAAACAATCTACTTACAAAAGTGAGAAAATCAGGAGCCGATGTAGCCAGTTGCATTGTTCTCAAGAATCTGCGGATTTCTGGCCATTGCATGTCATTGTAATAAATAAAGCTGGCCGACCAATAGTTTGGGATATTGCCATTGCATCATGGCAAGAACTGGCTGATAACCCAGGAATCTCCACACATGCTCCACACCTGCATATGTCTTCAAGACTAATCAGGGTGTTGGAGGGCAACAGCAATGGAGGGATCAGCACTGCTGACTATTAATTGTAAACATTTTCAGTTTATTGCGGACTTCACTGCAAAAAATTGAATGATCAACTGAAAGATCTGAGGACCACAAAATCACTGACACAATAAGACTATCTTAAACTTTGTCGCTTCAAAATTCATACGAACTGTGACTCCAAATACCGTGATTGATGTGTCATTGTTTCAACTAATATACCATTTCAGCAGCATAAACCTCCACCTGTCTCCTCGGCTGTATGTCAAAACTCTGCTTTCACAAAGCCTTCTCTAGCCCTGATCTATGCTCTTCTGAGCTGATTCAACTTACCCACAGCGAGCATGAAGCACACTCCACTTGTTTTCTCATTTCCTTGATCTGTCAGTCTAAGTGAGGATCTGTCCTACTGCCAAGCCACACAAAGAGAAGCTGCAGAGACGAGCACTATAAGTGCTCTATCACAGGGGTCCCCCACCCCCGGTCCGCAGATGTCTGACAGCCGGGCCTCGAGAGAACTGCCGGCAACAGAGACTCACTCAGACTTTTCAGAACACTTGGCGGGCGGGGCTTTGCAGCGGCGCAGAGGGAGGAGAGAGACCGAATGAGAGAGTATTACAACAAAGTATTTTTATGGTCCCAACAGTTTCCCCATATGACACGAGTCTATAGAAATCTCATTACTACGAAGTACATTCAGCAGATACTTTCATTACACCGAAATGACCTTGAAATACCTGAATGAATCATCCGCAGAGCAGTTAGATCTGTGGTCGCAGGTTAGTTGTGTACATTTGCGCAACGATCCCCAAACAGAAACATTGTAAAAAAAAAAATTATTTCTTCGAACTTTCCTCGTACTGTGTTTTTTTGCTGTTTTTGTTTTCTGTGGTTTTCAGTGATACCATTTGCTTATTGCTTGTCAACATTTGAAAAACATCCATTGGAATTTAACTCATTGTCACCCTCCTATAGAAACAGCAGACACGAAAAAACGATAACAGTGTTAATGTTTGTGATGTGCAATCTGTTGGAATGACAAATGCAATGCATATGTCTTTGTTATATGCAAAAAAAGAAGAAAAATCTTGGGTTGCAAACGTATGCGAACTGCTTAATAATTTAATAATAATAGAAATGTAATGTAAATTGTGTATAAAACTGCCCTACGAACCCGCCCCGAATCCTCAACCCCCCCCCACCATCCAACTCCCAGCCACCCCCCCAAACGGTCCCTGGAAAAATTTGCTTCTAGTAAAGTGGGCCTTGCTGTCAAAAAGGTTGGGGACCACTGCTCTATCATACTGTATACAGTAAGCAATGTCCCTACATGTAAGTGCTGTACAAGGCAACTGAAGTTATGGCCAACATAGGAGGCTCCCTTCTGTTGCTCATGGCTATTAGATTTTTTGTTAGAAGGGCTGAGATATTACAGTATGCTATCTAAGTCTCATGAAATACATAATGTTTAAGTGGATATTGTATAAACTAAGTGATATCAAGTTAAGACTGCTTAACTCTTTAACTCACTGGCTATATGCCAGTGAGATGATCTCATAACCCTTGAGGAGTTTCACAGTGTGGTCACTTTGATTTGTTTAATGGGATAAGAACTTATTGGCTACTAAAAACAAACAGTACACAAGCTTAATGCTGCCAAATGTATATGGTAAAGCCAGTTGGCATGTCTTTCATTGTTGCTATGTTAGGTTGTGATATCCCGTGTAGTGGGAAGTGGTCCCAGCCTACACTCTGGACATCTGATAGTTTATGAACCGAACAGGATCAGTGGAGAGATGAGACACAGACAAAAACTGAAGAGTAAATGGTGCAAGTTTTTTACAAGAGTGCTGTACAACCAAAAATGCAGTAGTGTCAGGTGGGCTTTGAGACACAGTCCTTCAACACTGACACTTCTTCAGAAATAAATAAAAACAAAAAAAAAGGAAAAACATGGTGTATTTACAAAAACTGTGTACTCCTACAAAAACTACACACACACTCCAATAATGAAGGTTGTCTTTTTATCTCTGTCTCAAGAAGCTCCTCCAGCAGGAAAGAAAAAATGCACAAAAACAAGTGTGTGTATATACAAAAACAATTGCACCAAACCCAAAAGTTATCTCAGCACCAAATAAGTATACATACCTCCACCGAAAATGACCACTAGAAGATATATAACTCTATATACAAAAGAATATTTACAAAGCCGCCAAAATCACAACTGTTCCTCCAATCGTTCTGCTTACTCCTACCTCGCCTTTAGGTCCACTGACGACCCTTGTTGGCCGGTAACTCCTTAAATATAACCGGCAAGTTTATCCAGCCTATCTGCCACCCCGTCTACCTCATGCACCTATCCAGGTAGACGCTAGTGCGTTCAGTCCACGCCCCGAGCAACTATGTAATTAAAATTGAACCCCTGCGGGTTGCGCATGTAAGCTGCAACCCCAACGACTTTGAAATGACTGGAACGAATGGAATGAAAATACAGTGCTGGTCGGCTCCACTCTTCCAGTTGCTCTACGGAGCCTCTTGACCCCACCTCCATCTGTAATATAACCGGAATAATCCAGGAAGACAAGGACACACACACATGCAGTAATAGTGCCAGTGGTTTTACTAAATAATCAAAATTAACCAGTGCCAAAACAATGCAGCTCTCTATCAATCAATAAATAAACAATCCATAAAATCCACACAAGTGGTATAAAGTGGAGGTTAAAAACAATCCAATAAATAATCCATTAAAACAAGGTTAAAAGCTGGTAGCAATCTTCTATTTAAAATCCTAGTCCCCAGTGCATCCCTTTTAAACACGGATGTCTCTTCAGCTAACCCCAAATGGGAACTTGCAGCCGGCGAGATGTCAAATCAGCAGTTCACTCAAACTTCTATGCTTGCTCCTAGGCTCAGACCACTGCTGCTGCACTACACCAAGCTTTTGACTCCTGCAGCCAGGCTTGTGTCTCTGTGGTGAATGACTCCCTCTGCACGACTGCCTGAAGGTCAGATCTTGAGTCTTGAGCCTTGTATATGTAGGACTTCTGAGGGATGGTAAAATTAAGATGCTATCCTGATGCATCCAACTTCCGTATGGTTAGGGTAAACAAGCACAGACCAAAAGGCAATTTGCAGTGATAACCGATTTTCCTGATGTAATCAGTACAATTGACTGTGCACATGATGCGATAAAGGCAACTTCATAGGATGAATGTGCTTTTGTAAATTTAATCCATTTTCACTCGATTATGATAAACCTAATATGATTTAAATGTTTTCATTTTTCAAGGTGGCCCTGCTTAACCCATGGTTCCTTTACTTTATGAAACAGTGAAGAGAGCCTATTTTGGGGTCATGTTGTGTAAAATGGGTGGCTTCTTGCTAAGTAAGCCTAATTTACAGGACTGCAATTATGTTTAGTATAATCTTTCTTTCTGGTGAGAGTGGGAACACCACAAGAGGAGAAATATAATGAAAGGCCCTCCCAAATACAATCAATAATAGAACCAAGATATACACACATATAAAAGATATGACATACATTATATATTATAACATGTGTTGCACGCAGCTGGGCATGGTACCCAGCCGCCGCTTACAAAAGGGGCCGCCTCCCTTCATTGAGGGCTGGAGTCGGGTGAGAAGGACGAGGTCTGGGAGGAGGCAACGAGAGGCCTGAAGAGAGAGAGAGAGAGAGAAGGCTCAGGGAGAGGCCTGGACTTTGAGGGAGTCTTGGGGTTTTTGTGTGTGCACTTATTGACTGTAAATAATTGTAAATAAACGTGTGGTGGTGCTTAATACCATGTCTGCCTGTCTGTGTCTGGGGCTCGTTCCACACATGCTTTGTAATTCACCTTGGATAAAGATATCTGATAAGTAAATAATAATAATAATAATAATAGTAATAATGATAATAATAGAATGAACCACAAGTTCATTAAAATACAGATGGCACAGTCTGTACTTGTTAGGTGGAACACTGCTGTACAGCCCCACAAAGATTTGCCGCACTGTGATGGCTTATGCAGTACAGCACAACATAGTTCAGACACATGGACTGCTTCTGTCAACTCAAATTAGTCTTGTGGATATGGTCATCATTCTCAAATGACAATACATGTCCCGTTAAGTTTATAGTGAATAGTGGTGACTGCAAATGCTATGCTCACGGGGCTCCTTCATAAGGTGAGTGAATTACAACACAAATAAAGACCTGACACTCCAAATCTGTCACATCTCTATTTGACACTCTGAGGGACATAACTCCTCAGCCTGAATATAAAAGCTGATAATGATTCCTAAGCAGTGGCCCTTTATCTTAGGGTTTGACCCATAAAAACACAAGAAATATAATCATAAAAAATACAAAATAACATTTAAATAAAACAATACAAACAAAAAATCACAAAAGAACAAAGAAGAAAAATAATAATTCAAATCAACGGAAATCACAAAAACAGAAAGGATGGTTAAGCTAAGGAGCAAACCAGTGTTTCTGGTCACTTTGATGAAGTTTCATGTATGGGCTTAGGGTTTGATAACAAACGCCTGTCACTAAAATGTATAGTTTTTCATACAATAAAAGAAAAAGGAATGCTAAAGTAACACATTGTTTGTAACACATTACATTTTCAATAATTAAATACAACTATAAAACATATTTAGTTGCTTTTTTTAAGTAATTAGTAATGTAACTAAGTTACTTTTAAAAATAATATTCCTTAACACTGCTCATTACTCGAGGTTTTTCTTAGAACACAGAAAGCCGTAATGTTACAAATAGTAGTAAACATTCTGGGTACCTGAGGTGCACAATCATATATAATATTAATAGACATGAAAAAGAGATTCCACTAAATAGTTGCCATCTCTTCAAATCCCTGTGCTGATTTGCTCCATTGTGGCAACATTTCTTTCTCAACATCAATACTGAACAACAACCAGACTCTGTGTCATCTCCAAAACATATCCAGGAATTCTGCAGAGCATCTCTTGAGCGTGACATAAGAAAAAGAATGGTACTTAAACACGTTTTTTCACCTGCAAGATATATCTCTGCCATGATGGAATTGTGCAGCCCATCTCTAAACCATGACTTATGAAAAAGAATGACAGTGGTACAAGTTGACTTGAAAGAGACTGAATCCCCAAAAACATATGGTCCTCAACTTAAGAAATTCAGAGACAGTAATTTTACAATTTTCAATATCCATTCTGATTTGGCTCTGAAACATGAAATTTATACTATAATTAAAAAACCTGGGAAGTTATTACTCAGTCATTTTAGTACACAGATGCTAATCTTTGTGCAAGTACGAAATCAGTACAGTAGGAAAAACCCTTTAATACTGAAGCTGAAATTATTTTGGTTATTCTCTCGTAGTAAAAACAAAAGTCATTGGTGCCATCTATTTCAAATTTACAGCATATTTATTGTCTTTTAAAAAGTACTTGATACACGCTGAATTTCTCTGGATTAAAGTAAATTTCTTTTATCGTTAAAGACCATCACCCATATTTAACAACTAGACACATTAGGGAAGTTGAATTTTACTGTGCATAAAATCTAGAAGACTAAAGGCCACATGTATAACGTTGTGCATAGTATTCACACTAAAAAATGGTGCAAGGACAAAACTGGAAATGTGCACAAGCATAGTTCCATGCCCTTCCCTTTTATAAATCCAAATCAATGCAACGCAGTTAACAATTTGGAAAAAAAAGGTCTGTGTCGAGATTAAAGTCGTAGTTTATTTTGTCATTAAAGTAGAATGACCTAAACTTCATCTTAAAATTGTTGTTTAATTTACCCCATTATAACTAAAGCAGCATGTTAAATAAATCATATTCTAAGTAAAAATAGTAATAATGCAAAGCAGCAGCACTACCACTGCGCCACCTGTAAGTATTTGCAGACCTAGCCATTAATCATTATGTGCATCATAAATGGGTTTTCTCTTACACCAATATAAGCGCACAGGCAGTAATTGCAACAAAGAATACATTACATTCATGAGATTACAGCTCTCTGAACATTTTAGAATACCAAGATGTATACTTGATATAATTTCAATGATGAAATGCATGAAGGCATGTATTAAACATGTGGGAGCAGTGTGGCGAGTCGGCAGTGATGAGCTGGAATAATTTATTGTAGCAGTACTGTGTCTGTCAAACATACCAACCCCCAATTCCTGTCGTTCCATTTTCTTTCTCCACATAACCAATTGCCACACAATAAGTGTCTGTAATAAATGTAAAACTAGCTTAAAGCTTGAAACACCGATTCTTCAAAACCTTTAACGAACATTGAAAAATCTCCGTTATATATGTTTAATTATTCCATCCATCCATCCATCCATCCATCCAGGGTCACACCAGTCCAACAATACCTAGATGGGGTGCTAACTCATTGCTGGGTGAATACGAGCACATACATACACAAGTAGTGTCAATTTAGGCATCACGAAACCCCCTAACCCGCAATGCTTTGAATGGAAACTGAAGCACGTGGAGGAAACTCACCAGGAAAATCTACAAACTCCAGGCAGGGGACACAAGGGAAAGACCCCCTTACTGCGAGGCTGCAGTGCTTCCGCTGTGCCACCATGCCCCCACATATTTAATTATTAACAGTATACATTATTTAAATGAAGTTAACAATTTACTTGTAAAAAGTAATATTAATGCATTTCATCATAAAAATTACATCAAGTATAGATCTTAGTATAATACAATCACACAGCTACAAGAGGAGAGCTCTTGGAAATCTGAATTGACATAGAAGACAGTCATCATAACAAGACAGGAAATCGATATGATCTATAAATATGTGTTCTCTTCTAATTCTTTCATTTGCTATGTCTTTTAAGAATGCTAAACCAGTCATGGTAGTTGGAATAGTTTAGCCATTCCATGCACCATTATATTGTTACAGAAAGATTACAATTAAGTGAATTAAATTTGTAAACAATGTGCAATTAATTTCAGTGTATTTGATAAAGCCCGCGTCATGGATATGAATTTTAAGGGACAGCACAAAGAAACAGTAATACTGCTTTGACGCCGTTTGCAAAATCGAGCAGAAATGTGAGTACCTTTAGTCTGAGGCTGCCGTGAAAATGTGCATGGCTTTATGCCAAGTTTAGTTTTTATATACTGTATCTCGAATGGGCGTAAACAACATTTTTGTGCATATACACCTTTTATACATGAGGCCCTATGCATCTACCAGCCATTAAAATATTTATCTTGTTTGTTTATGTAAATATGTACGCTCTGTCAAATTAATAAAGGAGTGAGGACTACTGATTTCAACAAACTAAATGAAGGGAGTGTTAGAATAAATTTTATTTGTTTATTACTGGTGTTTTCTTACACGTGTACTTGAAAGTATACAGCAGGTGGAAGATTTTACTTACAAAATAACGTGGTAACACTTTTTATTTTATCTTTGCAAAATCGTTGCATATAAATACTAGTGTTGTGGTGAGAATAAACAGACTAATCTATGAAAATAAAATCATAATACTGTCTGAATATTTTTGGCTTTGATTGATGTTATTGTACACTAAGGATCTGACTTCTCTTTGTTTGTCTGTTTGCCAATAATACAAAATTGACTCAAATGCCAAAAATGCATTAATTCAAAACAGCGCAGTTGAAGTTCAAAAAACTGTGCAACATATTACTGTTGATACAATTCAAAATATAGACTTTATGGCCTTTCAAAAGTTTCATTTAGAAAAGGGGTTGTAATGGGATCCTGGAAGGATTGTGCAAAACCAAAACTGCATTATCCTGACAAAACAGTTCAATCTATGGTGATGTATTTGGTATTTTGTTCACATCTGGCCATATTCACAGTAAAGGCTACATTCTACATCAGTGGTTTAATGGAAACAAAGGTTCGCTGGTTGGGTAAGTGGTTTAGATAGGTGTGGTGTTATGTGTAACCAACAAAAAAACAAGGCAATTTGTATTACATTATCATTTGTACAAGTTTAAATAAAGGCTTTGTGGAGCTTCAAAATTGCAATGAAGAGTCATAATGAGATGGTAAATACCACAAAAAGCATTCATTACTCCCAAACAGGCGAATGGATATTCATGAAATTCTGCATGTATATTTGCATGAATATTAATAGTTAAATCAAGCTTAAACATACCGTATAGAACATATGAAGTTTAAAAAAAATTTTCATGTATAAGGGTTCAACAGAAGAAGCACCACAAAAACTTGTAGTTTTACCCAGCTTACATGCCATATCAATCATTTAATAACTCAGTAAACCATTCAGTTTATTAAATTTCTGATTAAACATATATGCGTAAAAGCACAATAAATAAATAAAGCACAGAAAAATAAAGAATTAGCATTCTAGGTTACAACCCTGCAAGGAGTTACTGCAATTATTGAAACCAATAATAAACAAAAAGAATATACTGTAAATCTCAACTCGTGAGTTTAGGAAAATGTAATTATCAGAAAGGTAATATAAATGATGGAAAGGTCACTTGCATTTTTGCCAGCAATTAATCAAAAGGTCAACATTGAAAAACACATAAATAATATTCTTTCTTACCTTAACCAATTATAAAAATACACATGGACAACAACAGATATGTCAGCTAGTATGAAATAAATTTAGTATGTTCAGTTGCAGCTTATTTGTGATTTAAATGCTGAATATTTACCTTCTTTATCTAAATCATAGTACAATTATGGTGGATGAAACAGGACTACAAAAGTAAAAAAAAAAAAATATATATATATATACATCCATCCATCCATTTTCCAACCCGCTGAATCCGAACACAGGGTCACGGGGGTCTGCTGGAGCCAATCCCAGCCAACACAGGGCACAAAGCAGGGAACCAATCCCGGGCAGGGTGCCAACCCACCGCAGTATATATATACATATATATATATATATATATAAATGTAATAAAAATAAATATTCATGCCAAAGATTTATTGATTTTCAAATTTATTTATTGATTTCCAGATTTCTTCATCTCTCTATTAATTAGGTGGGCAGCCCTAACCTTTTTCTAAAGGACTATTGGTCAATGGGGAATCCAGGCAGAAGCAACAGTAACTGATCGACTAATCACTACTCTATAGTCACACAATGGCTTCCACAAGGAAAAAGCTACCTGTGTTGCAAAGAGATGTAGCTGAGCAGCAGGAACACAATGTGTCAGCTGCAGTGTACCTGAGATAGTAGTGCACTAGCAGAAGATCAAGACCAGACTATGTAGTAGTCTAAGAGGAGATGATGCACAGGTCTAAGTGCTACTGCAGTGAACAGTGGAACAAGACCAAACCGAATATAACTAATCCAACACTAGTCTTGTTTTGGCCTGTGTTTCTCTTCACTTTGCACAGCTGGCGATCCGATTGCCAATGAACAACATCCCACAGGGAATGGTGCCTGGAGTCGTATACGGCAAATTACGTATTGTTATTTGGAATACATACATTTCATGTATGTTCCTTGTCTACAAAAATCTGAGTAAATGTAGTATGACAAGAAATGAGAGGTAAGAAATGTTGAAAACAGAAACTTTTTCATGTTATAGTAAAAATTGATAAATATTGACGTGAAATGTATAATATGTGAAGACTGAAGTTCACATAGGTAAGCATTAGTAGAACTGTACATAAAGCATTCACTGTCTTTCTGCAACTCATGGGTGGATGATGAGATACCATTAGGCTGATCAGGGAGCAAACACTGGCATACGCATGAAAAAAGTAATACAAGTGTTGTATCAAATTCACTCCCCAATTGGCCTCGTCCGTTACAGGAGATGGACGTCTGAAGCGGAGCTACGTTGCAGCGGCTTTATTTTTTCTCTTATTTCTTATTATCCCAAGGTATCCTGTATTTACCTAACCAAAAGAGTTTCTACTACAGTATATAAACATGAGTAACAAGAAAGGGGGTCAGAAAGAAAGAGAAAAGAAACCTAAAGCTACATCCAAGTCTAGACAGGCATCAGGCCCAAGTGCAAGTGCAAGGTATGGCCTTTCAGAGACTGACCTGGAACAGGCAGGCGAAAGCACAGACTTCCCAGGACCCCGTTCCACTGCATCATCTCCAGTTGAGAGCGAAAATGGGAGCGAAGGTGCAAGTGATGCAGGTCACGATAGCTCGCTGATTCCAGAGGATCACTTGAAACTAGAAATGGCCTTGCAGTCCGCGCATTCATCTACTCCTCGCAAGCCGGAAGCATTGGCTATGACAGGGGTTGCCACTTCACCCGCGGAGCACAAAAGCTGAAACGATTTGTCCGAACTGAAGGAAATGATCGCAACATTGGCCACGGCCATAAATTAGCTCAAGAAAGAAATTCAGAAAGACATTCAGAAAAATATGAAGAAAGAAATAAACGGCTTGCTCAAGACAATCAAGAAGACAAACGAGAAGCTGCAGCTGGAGCTGCAAGAGATGCGGCAGGTATATAAAGACTTGGAAAAACGTATATATAATTGTTTTGATGCAGTCTTTAAAGATATGCTGAGAAAAACTGAGGAACACATTCAGGAAAATGCACCTAAACTGAGAGAACGTGCCGATCACCTGGAAGACGTTAAGTAGACATTCACGGCTCGAATTGAAACAGCGGAACAATTGGCATCTAATGCTGATGGAAAAGCTACAGCTGCAAATTCTGAATGCAAAAAACTCTGAGACATACTTGCGGCTCTGGAAGATGGATGCAGAAAGAATAATATTAGAATTGAAGGTCTACCTGAGAATCGTGAAAGTCCAAACCTAGTGAAACTTGTAGCTCAACTATTCTCAAAAAATAATTGGAGAGGACTTTAAATCAGATACCGAGATAGCGGCAGCTTATCGCATACATGGATCAAAAACCGCTAAACCTAGGACTTTAATTGTCCACTTCGAGAGATTACAATATAAGCTTAATGTAATGGCACTTCTCAGACACAAATAAGAGGTTATATTTGAAAATAACCACATTCGTATTTTCCCTGATTTCTCACCCTCAACAGCTGCTAAATGTTCAGCTTTTTACAACATTAAATAGCGGTTACGGAAAGCCAATATCAGATACAGCATCCTGTATCCTGCTAAACTGAAAGTGGATATTCAAGACAAATAACACATCTTTTCCTTCAAGGAGGAAGCAGAAAAGAAGTTAAGAAAACTGATCCTGACGCTTTTTTGAAATATGAAAGTGAGTCGCATCCTGTCATGGTATGGCAAGAAGATATTACCTGCTGTCTTATCTGCTTACAATGATATGGGTACCATAATTATACATCCTTTTTTCTTCCCAGCCACTTTTTGTTTATGTTTTAATTACAATTACACACGTATGTGTGGAAGAAATTAAAAGTAGTTCTTTCTTTTCTTTTTTTTGTTGGTTTTTAACTATTCTAAAGGAGACTGTTTAACATCATACACTTGGTTTATTGTTATTGTTATTATTGCATTAGGGTTTACTATGCTTATCCAGGGCCACTTTTTAACACCATTCCCTGGGTTTACTGTCTTAATATTTCAAGACTGTTGATGATTATATTTTATGCTTATTGTATTTTGACTTTATTGGCAATAGATATCTTTACTTTTTAATCCTCAAATGCCACTGCTGGGGGGCTTGTTTTGTTTTGGACGTGCTCTGTTTCTAGGTAAGTCAGAGGACTGGGACTTTGTGAAGTGGGATCCAGCCTCACGTGGGGAAGCAAAATGAGGGAGGTGGGGGGATAAGGGGGGGGGGGAGAAAGAGAGCAAGCTATATCTAATCTATCCTTTAAATCCTTATAATTATAACTTCCAACGTAACAATAGGCTGCATGGCAATAACTCGTAGGAAAATTGGAAATCAAGGTTAAAGCTGTCGCACTTCCAGTTAAGACTACAAAATGACATCAACAATTCAGAATCAATGTCTCCATGATGGGACAGTTAACTTTGTGAGCTGGAATGTTAAAGGCCTGAATCACAAATTAAAGAGAAAGAAAGTATTCTCTCACCTAACAGGTCTAAACGCTAAAATAGTATTTTTTACAGGAGACCTACTTATTAACTCTTTTAGGGCGGATGTCGACTTTTGTCGACAGGAGGGGTTGAAGGCGAATGTCGACAAAAGTCGACATCCAGGGATAGGGGGCGACAATCAGCTGTTAATGGCGACAAATCTCACTGTCACATCACAGGCATTCCCTCTGTGCTTGGAGGAATGCTAGACTCGTTGACTCGGCAAATAAACATTGCGTGTGCGTGAGTTGCGAAATGTAAACAAAGGCAAGATGGCACCGACATGTGAAAAGGCAGCGAAGCAAGTGCAGAAAAGAAAACACTCGGCAGACGATGTTTTGCGCATTATCGCGGAGTCGGACTCTTGATTTTTCAGAGTCGGACTTTATTGGCAGTGATCAGGAGATCGAGCAAGAGAGTTAGAAGCAGGCATCAGCTGATCAGACACCAGCCGATGCCGCGCCAGCGGATCTGCTGCCAGTTGAGTGCCTTTGCGCAGCCGATGCATCTACGGCAAGGTTCGCATGGGATAAATACACAGACATTGATCCGTTGAGAGCCGATCTGGCTACCGGAGTTTACAAGACGGCATGGCTTGCTGTTGGACACGACAGATCACCAGCTGCTGTACTTCAGGCTGCTCTCTCCTGATGCTGCTTTTCAGCTACTGTCAGACGAGACAAACAGGTAGGCAGAGATTTTTTTTGAATCGCGGGCTGCGTTTGCATCGCATTCTCGTTTTTCAAAGTGGAAACCCACAACGAAAGACGAGATGAAGCGTGCTGTGGCATTACAAATAGAGATGGGACAGAACTGATGATATAACTTCAGGGACCATTGGTCCAAACGTGTTTTGTCCCCTGGTGGCTTAGGTACGTGCTGCTGCAAACTTTTATTCACTTCTGTAATAAACAGAAGCAAATCCCATGGGGTGAGCCAGGCTATAATGCCATACATAAAGTTCATAAAGTTTCAGAAGATGAAAAGAGGTGACAATACGGTTTTCATGCAGGCAGAAAACTTGGTGGCAGTGGCATGGCACGATGGCAAATGGGTGACTTGTCTCTCTACAGTACACACTAACAATATATGTTAGAAAGTGCAGCAACAGACAATTGAAAAATAGGCATCAAAGCAACACCTATTGTAAGGAGTGCAATGTGGCAATGACTGAAATTGGCTGCTTTGAGCGAGATCAGACTTTGCTGTGTAAAATGTATGTGATATGTATGTGAAATCATAGAGTATGCAGGCTCATACAACATGCAAGACAGTAACATTTGTCAAAAGTAAATATTTTTTTGTTGATTTGATGTGTTAAACAATTGCTTTGTGTTCTTTTTTAAAAATGTTAGTTTTTGGAAAAATATTCAGCCCTGGGAGAAAAGAAACAAAAAAAAAATTAGCCCTAAAAGAGTTAAGCAAAGGTCAGTTCCGGCTGCAAAGACTAGATTGGCCAAATGTTCCATTCTAGCTTTACAAAGAAAACTAGAGGTGTGGGAATTCTTATACATAGAACAGTCTCATCTGTAGCATCAAATGTAGTATCTGATACTGAAGGGAGATATGTGATTGTCATGGGCAACTTATTTAACTGTAAAGTGATTTTGATAAATGTTTATGCACCCAATGTCGATGATAGGGAATTCATGCAAAATGTATTTGCATCTATTCCCAATGTGAACACTCATAAAATTATAATGGCTGGGGACTTCAATTGTGTTTAAAATCCACTCTTAGATAGGTCTCCTGTCATATGGGGGATGATATCTAACACTGCAAAGACAATTACACAGTTTTTAACTGACCACAACTTATTAGATTCCTGGAGATTTCTAAACCCAAACTCAAGAACATATTCTTTCTACTCACCAGTGCATCATTGCTACTCAAGAATTTATTATTTCTTTATAGATAATAATTTCTTTCCTGCCATTAAATCTTGCAAATACGATGCTATTGTTATTTCTGACCATGCCCCTCTGATCTTGGAGCTGAAATTATTATGCCCCACATACTCATCATGGCGTCTTAACCCACTTCTACTAGCAGATGAGAACTGTACAGAATTTACTGTATATCAAAAACAAATCAGTTTCTTCCTAGGATACTCTAGGAAACTGTAAAGGCCTTCTTAAGAGGACAGATTATTACCGTATTTTTTGCACCATAAGACGCACCTGACCATTAGACGCACCTAGGTTTAGAGGAGGAAAACAAGAAAAAAAATATTCTGAACCAAATGGTGCACTAATATGTTTAATAAAATATAGCAGAATAATATTTCAACCATGTAAATTCAACAGCGGTATTAAGAA
The DNA here is from genome assembly GCF_900747795.2 of Erpetoichthys calabaricus. Lineage (NCBI taxonomy): Eukaryota > Metazoa > Chordata > Cladistia > Polypteriformes > Polypteridae > Erpetoichthys > Erpetoichthys calabaricus. The sequence goes on along the minus strand of NC_041401.2, from coordinate 158,658,415 downwards.
ACATCATCACTGTCATTAACAAATAAGGAGAGACTTTAAGGTTCAAGCATTCTTCTAGTTTTATGGAAACCCCAAGAACTCCTCGTCGCTAGTGTCAGAATTTATTAAGCTCAGTTGCTCACAATCACTTTGCAGCATCACGTACCTATCATCACGCGACATAACCTGTCCAAAGCCACCAGGGGACAAAGCACGTTTGGACCAATGCTCCCTGAAGTTATATCGCCAGTCTAGTCCCATCTATATTTGTAATGCCACAAAGCCCTTCATCTCGTGTTTTGTTGTGGGTTTCCAGTTTGAAAAATGAGAATGCGGTGCAAGCACAGCCCTGGATTCAAAAAATTGCTCTGCATACCTGTTTGTCTCGTCTGACAGTAGCTGAAAGGCAGCTTCAGGAAAGAACAGCCTGAAGTAGTCCAGCGGCTGGTAATCTATCGAGTCCAGAGTCCAACTCAGTGATAATGCGCTTCGCTCCCTCATGAGATGTAGACGCTATCTTGCCTTTGTTTATATTTGTTTAGATTTAGTAACTCACGCACACGCAAGGATTAGATGCCGAGTCAATAAGTCTAACATTCCTCCAAGCACAGAGGGAATGCCTGTAACGTAACAGTGAGTTTTGTCGCCCTCTAGCCCTGGATGTCGACTTTTGTCAGGTATTACACATCATGGTCTGTGATGCAATATTCGCACCATAAGACGCACAGACATTTCCAACCTTCTTTTGGGGAAAAAAAAGTGCGTCTTATGGTGCGAAAAATATGGTATATAACTTTCCCACAGAAATAAATTAGAAACCAAGAAGGTATCTAAGCTATCTAGCAAAATTACTAGAATAGGTCAAGAACATGCCAAGTGTCCAAATGAAGCTCTTCATAGGAAAAGACAGGCTCTGCATTCAGAGCTCAACCTCTTAACAACCAAAGAAACCTAACAACCCATTTTAAAATCAAGACATCATTACTATGAACATGGACATAAAGCTAATAAACTCTTAACTCAACAAATCCACAAGCAAGAAGTTCGCAATACAATCCCAGCAATCACCAACATGAACGGAGAGAAAATCATTGACCATAAAAATATAATGCACAGATTTAGAGACTACTATAAATCCTTATATTCCACTGAGTTCAAAGAACACAACACACAATCTAATGCATTTCTGGATACATTACAGATACCACAAATACATAATTTTATTGCAGAGAAATCGGATAAACCTCTGGCGCTATGAGAATTACTAGATGCTATAAAGTCACTTCAGAGCGGGAAAGCAGCAGGCCCAGATGGCTACCCAGTCGAATTTTATAAGAAATTCTCCACTCAGCTAGCTCCCCTCTTATTAGCAACATTTACAGAAGCTAGAGACAATCAAATTCCACCTCAAACTTTTCGCCAAGCATTAATCACCATCTTTCCAAAAAAACAATAATGCGCATCATACAGACCAATTTCACTTCTGAATAATGATTATAAGATACTCTCCAAAGTCCTAGCTAGAAGGATGGAGAAAGTGCTGCCTTCAGTAATATAACAAGATCAAACTGGACTTATTAAAGTCTGACACTATGTTTCCAATCTCCGACGCCTGTTTAATGTAATATATTCACCTGTAAAGTCAAACACCCCGAAGATATTATTATCGTTGGATGCAGATAAAGCATTTGATATGACTGAATGGGGCTACCTTTTCACTATATTAGAGAAATTTGGGTTTGGCCCAAATATTTGTACATAGATCAAACTACTGTATACCAATCCAGAAGCATCAGTTTGTATTAACATTTGCTCAGACTACTTTAAACTAGAACGTGGTACCAGACGAGGATGCCCCTTGTCACCACTGCTATTTGCAATCGCCACTGAACCACTGACCATTCACTGTCGAAATGCTTATCAGATAAAGGGGATTATCAGAGAAGGACTTGAACAGAAAATTTCTCTATATGCAGATGTTTTGTATATATCAGAACCACAAAATACTGTGCCTGTAGTCTTAACAGCACTTACAGAATTTCAAAATAACTCTGGTCTCAGAATTAATTTGAGTAAAAGTGTGCTCTTTCCAGTGAATTCTCAAGCATACAATATTAGATTGGACACCTTCACTTTTATTATTGCAGATCAGTTTAAATACCATGGAGTTGTGGACACTAGAGGCGCTGTTGCCCCGCTAAACCCACCAGACAGACGTCCAAGACACACTTATAAAAAGAAAGTACCACACACTCCACAATTCTTCAATAATCAATACAAAGATAGCAATGATCAATAACAATAACAATCCTCCACTCCCAGCAGCTTAGTCACCCAAACTCCCAACTCCAGCTCTCTCTGCTGGGTCTTCACCAGTCCTTTAAATAGTCCATGACCCGGAAGTGTTTCCCCCAGGTTTAACGCCACATCAACCTTCTCAAGTAGCCCGGAAGTACTGCGGGCTTCCGTCCTCGTGACTCCAAAGTACTTCCGGGTTGTCGTTAAGAGTAATAGTCCCCAGGTTCTTTGTGAGCTCCCCCGGCGGCACCCACGACACCCAACAGGGCTGAGGAAACGGACTCCACGTTCCAGGATGTTTTGAGGGAATCCGGGGAACCGTTGCCGTCCTGGGGAGCTGCCACCTAGCGTCCCGGAGGATGCAGTGCCCTGAAAAGGCTGCCTTCCTCCACTCTTTTCTTTCAGGGACATCCTGGCCGGACTGAACCGCCGGCTGTCCATCACAGGGTAAATATCACAAGTAAACATAAAGCTCTTTATCAACAAAATTTTGCCATCTGTATGGAAAAACTTAAGCAAGACTTGCATTGATGGTCAACCCTCCATCTCACTCTAGCTGGAAGAATTAACATTGTTAAGATGAATATCTTTCCTAAGCTTTTCTTTTTATTTCAGAACATTGCAATATACATCAATTAATCATTCTTTAAGCAAATAGATTCAACAATAACCACATTTATTTGGAACCTAAAACATCTACGTGTCCAAAGAGCAACTCTACAAAGATCTAAGACAGAAGGTTGCATGGCTCTACCTAACTTTCAGTTTTACTACTGGGCAGCAAACATACAAGCTATAAAAACCTGGACACAAAAAGATGAAAATACACAGACTTGGTCCGCAATAGAAATAAAATCGTGCAGTACTTCTCTATATTTCCTGCTTTGTGCCCCAATAAATGCAAGTTATGGCCAATATACATCCATCAATCCTCTTCCGCTTATCCGAGGTCGGGTCGCGGGGGCAGCAGCTTGAGCAGAGATGCCCAGACTTACCTCTCCCCGGCCACTTCTTCTAGCTCTTCCGGGAGAATCCCAAGGCGTTCCCAGGCCAGCTGGGAGACATAGTCCCTCCAGCGTGTCCTGGGTCTTCCCCAGGGCCTCCTCCCAGTTGGACGTGCCCGGAACACCTCGCCAGGGAGGCGTCCAGGAGGCATCCTGATCAGATGCCCGAGCCACCTCATCTGACTCCTCTCGATGCGGAGGAGCAGCGGCTCTACTCTGAGCCCCTCCCAGATGACTGAGCTTCTCACTCTATCTTTAAGGGAGAGCCCAGACACCCTGCGGAGGAAACTCATTTCAGCCGCTTGTATTCGCGATCTTGTTCTTTCGGTCACTACCCATAGCTCATGACCATAGGTGAGGGTAGGAACATAGATCGACCGGTAAATTAAGAGCTTTGCCTTATGGCTCAGCTCCTTTTTCACCACGACAGACCGATGCAGAGCCTGCATCACTGCGGACGCCGCACCGATCCGCCTGTCGATCTCACACTCCATTCTTCCCTCACTCGTGAACAAGACCCCGAGATACTTGAATTCCTCCACTTGAGGCAGGATCTCGCTCCCAACCCTGAGAGGGCACTCCACCCTTTTCTGGCAGAGGACCATGGTCTCGGATTTGGAGGTGCCGATTCCCATCCCCAGAGAGAGCTGAAGATCACGGCCTGATGAAGCAAACAGGACAACATCATCTGCAAAAAGCAGTGACCCAATCCTGAGTCCACCAAACCGGACCCCCTCAACACCCTGGCTGCGCCTAGAAATTCTGTCCATAAAAGTTATGAACAGAATCGGTGACAAAGGGCAGCTCTGGCAGAGTCCAACTCTCACTGGAAACGGGTTCAACTTACTGCCGGCAATGCGGACCAAGCTCTGACACTGGTTGTACAGGGACCGAACCGCCCTTATCAGGGGGTCCGGTACTCCATACTCCCGGAGCACCCCCCACAGGATTCCCCGAGGAACACGGTCGAACGCCTTTTCCAAGTCCACAAAACACATGTAGACTGGTTGGGCGAACTCCCATGCACCCTCTAGGACTCTGCTAAGGGTGTAGAGCTGGTCCACTGTTCCGCAACCAGGACGAAAACCACACTGTTCCTCCTGAATCCGAGGTTCGACTATCCGACGGACCCTCCTCTCCAGGACCCCCGAATAGACTTTTCCAGGGAGGCTGAGGAGTGTGATCCCTCTGTAGTTGGAACACACCCTCCGGTCCCCCTTCTTAAAGAGGGGGACCACCACCCCAGTCTGCCAATCCAGAGGCACTGTCCCTGATGTCCATGCGATGTTGTAGAGACGTGTCAACCAAGACAGCCCTACAACATCCAGAGCCTTGAGGAACTCCAGGCGTATCTCATCCACCCCCGGGGCCCTGCCACCAAGGAGTTTTTTGACCACCTCGGTGACCTCAGTCCCAGAGATGGGGGAGCCCACCTCCGAGTCCCCAGGCTCTGCTTCCTCATTGGAAGGCATGTTATTGGGATTGAGGAGGTCTTCGAAGTACTCCCCCCACCGACCCACAACGTCCCGAGTCGAGGTCAGCAGCGCACCATCCCCACCATATACAGTGTTGACACTGCACTGCTTCCCCCTCCTGAGACGCCAGACGGTGGACCAGAATCTCCTCGAAGCCGTCCGAAAGTCATTCTCCATGGCCTCCCCAAACTCCTCCCATGCCCGAGTTTTTGCCTCAGCAACCACTGAAGCTGCATTCCGCTTGGCCTGCTGGTACCTATTAGCTGCCTTCAGAGTCTCACAGGACAAAAGGGACCGGTAGGTCTCCTTCTTCAGCTTGACGGCATCCCTCACCGCTGGTGTCCACCAACGGGTTCGGGGACTGCCGCCATGACAGGCACCGACCACCTTACGGCCACAGCTCCGGTCAGCCGCCTCAACAATAGAGGCATGGAACATGGCCCATTCAGACTCAATGTCCCCCACCTCCATCGGGACATGGTCGAAGTTCTGCCGGAGGTGGGAGTTGAAGCTACTTCTGACAGGGGGCTCTGCCAGACGTTCCCAGCAGACCCTCACAACACGTTTGGGCCTACCAGGCCTGACCGGCATCCTCCCCCACCTTCGTAGCCAACTCACCACCAGGTGGTGATCAGTTGATAGCTCCACCCCTCTCTTCACCCGAGTGTCCAAGACATGTGGCCGCAAGTCCGACGACACGGCCACAAAGTCGATCATCGAACTGAAGCCTAGGGTGTCCTGGTGCCAAGTGCACATATGAACACCCCTATGCTTGAACATGGTGTTTGTTATGGACAATCCGTGACGAACACAGAAGTCCAATAACAAAACACCACTCGGGTTCAGATCGGGGGGGCCATTCCTCCCAATCACGCCCTTCCAGGTCTCACTGTCATTGCCCACGTGAGCATTGAAGTCTCCCAGCAGTACGAGGGAGTCCCCAGATGGTATGCCCTCTAGCACACCCTCCGGGGACTCCAAAAAGGGTGGGTACTCCGAACTGCTGTTTGGTGCATACGCACAAACAACAGTTAGGACCAATCCCCCCACCTGAAGGCGGAGGGAGGCTATCCTCTCGTTTACCGGGGTAAACCCCAATGTACAGGCTCCAAGTCGGGGGGCAATAAGTATACCCACACCCGCTCAGCGCCTCTCACCGGGGGCAATTCCAGAGTGGTAGAGAGTCTAGCCCCTTTCAAGGAGATTGGTTCCAGAGTCCAAGCTGTACGTCGAGGTGAGCCCGACTATATCTAGCCGGAACCTCTCAACCTCACGCACAAGCTCAGGCTCCTTCCCCTTCAGAGAGGTGACATTCCACGTACCAAGAGCCAGCTTCTGTAGCCGAGGATCGGACCGCCAAGGTCCCCACCTTCGGCCACCACCCAACTCACACTGCACCCGACCTCCTTGGCCCCTCCCATAGGTGGTGAGCCCATGGGAAGGGGGACCCACGTTGCCTCTTCGGGCTGTGCCCAGCCGAGCCCCATGGGTGCAAGCCTGGCCACCAGGCGCTCGCCATCGAGCCCCACCTCCAAGCCTGGCTCCAGAGGGGGGCCCTGGTGACCCGTGTCCAGGCGAGGGAAAACGCCGTCCAAATTTTTTATTCGTCATAGGAGGTCTGTTGAACCGCACTTTGTCTCATCCCTCACCTAGGACCAGTTTGCCTTGGGTGGCCCTACCAGGGGCATAAAGCCCCAGACAACAGAGCTCCTAGGATCACTGGGACACGCAAACCCCTCCACCATGGTAAGGTGGCGGTTCGAGGAGGGGTGGCCAATATAATAATTACCCAATTGTGCTTCACTCACTCAGAATATGGAACCAATGTAGAAAGCATTTTAAGATGGAGAATCTTTTATCTGTGGCACCTCTGCATGAGAACCATCTTTTTCAACCACAGCAAACATATGCAGTTTTTAATATCTGGAAAACATTTGGGATTAAATTGCTTAGACATCTTTATATAGACAACATCTTTGCATCCTATGAACAACTACATTCCAAATTTAATTTTCCAACAACACATTTCTTTCACTATCTTCAAATTAGAAACTTTGTCAAACAGAACCTGCCAGATTTTCCCCATCTCCCACCTTCCTCTATGCTGGAAAAAATATTGCTCATTCTCGAGGACTCAGACAGCATTTCTGCAATATATAAAAATATTTTACAGTCCCTCCCTTTCAAAGATCCAAGAGGACAATGGGAAAAGGATTTCTCACTCAAAATATCAGAAAAGGAGTGGCAGCAATGCAGAGAATTCATTCGAGCTCCATATGCGCAAAGTATACAATTATTCAGCTCAAAATTATATATCAAGCACATCTGTCTCGCTTGAAATTGTCCAAAATGTTTCCAGAGCAAGATCCAACCTGTGAATGCTGCAATCAAGCTCCAGCCTCAACTGGGTCACATGTTTTGAGCCTGCACCAAATTAACATCATTCTGGACAAAAATATTTAAATGCCTTTCAGACAGTCTTGGTGTCACAATCCCTCCTAATCCACTAACAGCTGTGTTTGGTGTTCTTCCAGATGGGCTTAAAGTGGAGAAGGACAAACTGTGATTGCCTTCACTACACTATTGGCGCGCAGACTTATTTTGCTAAACTGGAAGAATCCTAACTCTCCTCTTTTAAGTCAGTGGGTAACTGATGTTTTATATTATTTGAAATTGGAAAAAATCAAATTCTCACTTAAGAGGATCTGTGCAGAACTTTTTCAAAACCTGGCAGGATCTAATCAATAATATTTTAGAATAAGCTCTTAAAGCACCGAGGAAGTAGATTCTCTCCCCATTTCTTTTTCTTCTCCATTTATCTCTATCCGCCTAATAAACTCATCAATTTATTTATTTTTACTATTTTTAAGTTTTAGTTTGTTGGCCATGCTCTCTTTCTCAGGGGTGGGGGTTGATCTGTTTTCAATCCTATTTTTTTTTTGTAAAAATTGATCTATTTGTATGGAATGATTACAATAAAATCAATAAAATTATAAAAAAATAAATAAAAAAAATTCACTCCCTTTTACCAAATTATCAAACCCCCTTCATGTATGCTCATCACCGAAAGCTAAAAGGTATTTTTTGTTTCTTAAGGTAAAAATGTAGGTACGATTGATTACTTCTGTCATACAATTAAGACAGCTTAAAGTGATGTCACATGTTTCTGTTTTGCATCTCATTGTATCGCTAGGCAATACTAATTGACGGCAGCTGAAACAGGATATTAGGATGCTGATAATCACCCCAGCCAAAATAATTTCACCCCCCTTAACTTCAGACTGAAAGGTCAAAATCACTTCAGCTATTACCTGCTGTCACCAACTGACCCTAGAAATTTCACACCTACATAAAAGTACCTGCATTGCAGCTACAATCATAAAATTTGTAACGTCTCGCCCTCTCTCAATAGCATCAGCATTTTTCTCATTCAGCTGGACTTTGCACGCTTCCATGCAATACACATATGTGGCTACTTGAACATTATATCGCTACCCATCAAAGTCATGTACAAGTGACCAGTGGATTAAATCTCTGATGGTGACAACCCCCGGCTCATTGAGGTTTGACAATATTTGTAAAGAATGCCTCTTCGCAGCGCAAACAGTCATTACATAATAAACAGTGTGAGAGATCTCACATCAGATCTGGAGAGCATGTGCAAAGTTACTTGCATGACACTCATAAGTAATACAATATGAAGGAAACTAGCAGCAGCTTTTAATGTGCACTGTCCAAACTAGAGGCCAAGCAATTGCTTAAATAGAAACCCTGTGTCTTTTTATGAAAGATTAATGGTTACATTGTTGATTCGTATTTTTCTATTTCTTATATTACGCAATATAAATTATTTCCATACATCGCTTGGATTTTTCTCAGGCATTGGGTTAGATATATTTGATTTAGTATCATGCAATACTTCAGTCCAAATCAAAATATAAAATACCAGTAACGGCGGACTGCATGATGACATGCAGTGAATATACTTGACTTAACAGTTTTCATTCTCTTTCTCTATATGTTTAGCATTCATTTGCTCAGAGGTTGATGTGCTTGCTGCTTCCTGAGCAGCTCTTCTTTTCTACACCCTAGCGGCCCGCTTTTTCTCTTCTTCCGTCGGCATCTTTTCGCGTTAAAATTGATTAAGTCAGTTTTTGTGTTGCAATTACTTGGTACGTTTTTTTTAATGTTTCACTTAAGCTGGCACTTAAGTATTCAATGTGCATCAAGAATGATTTAGCTGTATGCAGGCACCGCACGGCAGCCCTGCTGCCTAGAGTTGATTCTACAATAAAATAAAATAAAAATAAAAAGAGCAATAAAAATCATCACCCTGAAAGCAGACATTAGAGGTCACGTAGTATATGTGTAACAAATTTCAGGTCAATAGGTCAAACGGTTTTGCGAGCTACAGGTGATTTAAAATCCTGGACAGACAAACAAACAGCCACGGTAGCGTATTATATAAGAAGATGGTTTTCATGCCAGTAACATTCAGTCTGATGAGTGTAGAATGTATTTTGTAACATAACCTACCATAGCAGGCCTGTTAATCCTGTTCATGATGCGGTCTAAGTCAGTCCCCATCTCAGACTCCAAAAATCCACTGCAACCACACTTAGTCTTAGTCTTGATCTGCTGTTAGTCGGCAGTGCTGAGGTAAGCTGCAACAGTGCTAATCCCTAAACTTACTGCTGTTACAGTAAACACGTACTAAGACCAGAGCAGCTGTTGATCATCCCTCAAAGCACACTGATGCTGACCCTGTAAATTTCTTTTATGCATGCTTATTGGTTTGGTATCTTCTTCTTTCGCCTGCTCTCGTTAGGGGTTGCTATAGCAGATCATTTTTTTCCATATCTTCCTGTCCTGTTACACCCATCACCTGCATGTCCTCTCACCACATCCATAAACCTTCTCGTAAGCCTTCCTCTTTTCCTCATGCCTGGCAGCTGAATCCTTAACATCCTTCTACCAATATACCCAAGAATCACTCCTTTAGACATGCCCAAACCAATGCAATCTCGCCACTCTGACTTTGTCTACTAACCGTCCAACCTGAGCCGACCCTCTAATGTACTCATTTCTAATCCTGTCCATACTCGTGACACACCCAATGCAAATCTTAGCATCTTTAACTCTCCAGCTCTGCCCCCTGCTTTCTAGTCAGTGCCACTGTCTCCAACCCATATAATATAGCTGGTCTCACTACCGTCCTGTACACCTTCCCTTTCACTCTTACAGATACCGTCTGTCACAAATAAATCCTGACACTCTTCTCCAACCACTCCAACCTGCATGTACTCTCTTTTTGACCTCTCTTCCACAATCCTCTGTACTGTTGATCCCAATTATTTAAACCCTTCCACCTTCACCAAAACTACTCCCTGCATCCTCAACATTCCACTGATCTCTCCCTCATTCACACACATTTATTCTGTATTGTTCCTACTGAACTCCATTCCTCTCCTTTCAGGGGCATACAGTATTATTTATTTATTTGTTTGTTCTACAGATGTATTTATTTATTTTTATGTTTATGATAAGAATTTATTTATTTATTTATACATACCAACATTTATGCAAAATATTTATTTACCTTCAAGTCATATTTTGTCCTCCATATACAATGAGAAAAATAAAAAAATAAAATAGAACAATATGTCATAAACAACTAAAAAATCATCTATGATATTGAACATTACCTGACAACTAAGATAAACAGTTTAGCATTTGATCACTTGGGTTTATCACAAAAATGGCATTAGGAATAATATGAGAGGACTAAATCAGGAATATTTTGCCCTCTCATTTCCCTGCTGTTTCTTATTCTGGGTTACATCTGCAGGTGGGTAGCTCACAATAGTAAAGGAAACATAAATGCAAATCACATAGCCTCATCAAGTTAAGCAATGATGAAATTGAATTTGAAATTGAGGTTATCAATTTCTTAGAGATTACACGATGATGAAAAATATATTTTCCTTTGATTTCAAAGGCTGCCTAGATTATGTCTCTCAAGACTAATATCACTCATATATATGTTTACAAGGTTATGAAGTCATTATTATCACATGCACAATTAAATTCTTCATTGCATGAACTAAACTACCTACAACATATCATCTGCAGCGCCATCATCAGTACCATTTAGCTAAAATCACCACCACATACACAAGTTTAAAATTTATTTTTTCAATGGATGAATTGGTTCAGAAGATTCGTGCTGTAAGATGCTATTTTACCCTTCCTTATTTATTTATTTATTTTTTATTCTACTTCTAATTTAGTTTAGATTTGGGGCTTATAAGGATCATATTTCACAATAAACTGTGAATTTCACAATACCTCAGGTCCAATGGCATCTAACCCTGGCACAGCAGAGGCTGCAGAGGCACAGTCTTGTGCTATTTCCATAGACTGGTAGGCAGCATCTGAAGTCTGAAAGTAATATACTGGTAGTGTGGGCACAGGAACCTAAAAGAGACAGACAAAGCAACATAAAATATTAATATTTGCAAAAACTAATGCAAGATTTAGATATATTATTACTCTTGCATAAAGAATGCATTCAGATTGCTATGTAAAGTATAGAACCCATAGATTTTACTCTATCAGTGCATATACCTAAGAATAATGCGCTTTTATAGTTGTTCAATAAACAAATCTTGAAGCAATTCCAAAGCAATAACCAAGTACTATTGTGAATTCATCTACCCATCCATGTTCTGGACAATTACTTTCATTTGTGAGTCACCAATAGCCAGTGCCTATCCTGGCAGACGCGGACAGAATACAAAGGTAACTGATATTAATAGAAAGGGGAGATTAACTTTATATAGTCTGTCTAAGCATCCCAGAAGGCAGTTCAACAATACTAAAAGCAATACCAAAATGCAACATGCAAATTTGACAGGAAAATTCTTATAGGGACAAAAATAAGCATAATTCAGCAGTACTCTTACACAACAAATGATCATTAAACAATTATAATTATGAAAAGCATAAATGGGTGTTCAACTCACAGCCAAAAGTGTTTATATTTGGAAAAAAAACACCAAGCGCAAAAAAGTATACATAATGAATTTTTTTTCTTTTCTAACATATGCATACGTACCAAGATCTGATCTTCACTTAAACAGCATACTTAGATAAAGGTTATATAATTGAAAAATTTGATTTAACAATAATTTGTTCAACAGCAAACAGATATGCCATTTCCATCTATTGAAAATGTAACAACACCCTTTTTCTTTGATAGTTGAGATTACCTGCCTTTGCAGAAATAAACTCACATATGGAAATTCCTATAACTGTCTACCATCAGGGCTTGGGCATCTCACCATCATAGAATAAACTATGAATTATTCATTCCACTAGAGTGTGATTTAGGGTAATACAGAACAATGTAAGACACACTTTAAACACTGGACAGCTGAAAGAATTCTATGTATTGGAGTGGGAAAATGTTTCTCCCAGTCAGTTTCAGCCACTGGTAGACAGTTATAGGAATTTCCACATGTGAGTTTATTTCTGCAAAGGCAGGTAATCTCAACTATCAAACAAAAAGGGTGTTGTTACATTTTCAACAGATGGAAATGGCATATCTGTTTGCTGTTGAACAAATTATTGTTAAATCAAATTTTTCAATTATATAACCTGTATCTGGGTATTCTGCTCAAAGCACCCTTTCGTTTATGCCAAAATCCCATCTGGTACTGTCGCTAAATAACTCTGTCTTTGTCTCAGTTGTGCAGAAGTTGGGATCTTTGCCTAAGTGTTCATGAGCAAACGTCAGTCTTGTCCTGTTCTTTCTGGACAGCAAAGGTTTCCTCCTGGCACTAGATCTAATTTGTGCAGACTCCTTCTAATGGCAGATTCATGGACTTTCATATCAACTGTGACAAGGGCTACCAGTAGGTCCTGTGATGAAACTCTGGGATTCTTTTATTATTTTGCATTTCACTCTCGGATGAACTTGCTGGAGAAGCCTGGCCTGGACATGTTGGGAGTTGTTTGATATCTTCACTTACAGATGATCATCCCAATGGTGGAAAGGTTTATTTCCCATTGTTTGGAGATCATTTTAAATCCCTTCCCAGACTTATAGGCATCTTAACCTTCTTCAGAAGAAGCTCTAGGCATCACTTTAGGATCCTGTGCCTCTGGATCCAAACCTTCATGCCAACTCACCACATAACCACCATGTTGTCTATTGTATTCAGTTCTGTTTTGAATTCAGTCTTTAAAGACTGTTAATTTCAACCTTATTGCCAAATATACAGGGTGAAAACCCCAAACCTTTATGTGTGCTGATTGTGCTTGTTTCACAGTGGCACAGTCTGCAAGATTTTGCTTGGAAATTATTGAACAGCAAGACCTTTCTATCATTATTACCAAAATGGCAACAGAGATCCAGTCCTTGTGGGTTCAGGTTGGCGAACAGAGTAAACAGCTCAGTGACAGTGAGGTGCATAACCAAGTACGTGTTGCTCACTGACAGGACCAATCATGAGCTCCGTCCCAGGTACAAGTATTATTACCATTATAAGATAACAATGAGATTAAATCTTATTTTCTTATCTTTTAGCGTACCATCACCCAACACCATTGGGAGTGAGTGAAGTGGGCCAACACACTGACACCTTGCCTAAAGAGCGAGACGCAGCGAACTTACTAAAAGCTCAATGAGCAGGCCACCTAAATACTGACACAATAAAATCTGAGGTGATGAAAAGGTATGGCTTCTCCCTGGGCCAGCAGGCGAGGCTTTGTAAATAGTGGAAATGCGACCGGGATAGGCCTTCACGCTCTTAAGCCTTTGACTTATGGGGCAAAGTAGGGAGACGGTTAACACTAGAATTACCAAAGTCTACAAACAGACTTGAAAATCCAGCCCACTTTAAATCCGTTTGCACCTCTCCATTCAGCGTCTTCTGTGTTGCAAATGTGTCGATAAGCCCAAGCAACAAGGAGACAGCACCATGATACTAATCCCCACCTCCTACTCCATATTAATGGCTCATTGATAGGGTACAAACAACATTAAGAGGAGAAAGGGGCTTGTTGAATACTTGGTTAAACAGCTAAATCACCAACCGAGCAAATGGGAGTATCATGGTTACGGGCTGAAAAAGTGGAAGGAAGGAGACCCGATTCCCAACTCCGATCAGCCCTGTTGTTTCCTTGCTCATAAATCGTCCCTTAACTTCAGCACCAATTTAATGGCCAAACAGCAGCAGGAGCCGGAAGCAGTTATCCTGTCTGTCCCAGAGGCCGTGAGCGAGAAACCTGGAAGGACCTCTTTGCTTGCGTGTGACATTGTGAGTGAAATAGGGGCGATTGTATAAGAATGTCCGTATAGACTATAGAAATAAGCCGAGGTGGAACTTGAAATCAAGAGTATGCTGGACTTAGGCGTAATTGAGAAGAGCACTACACAGTCCCTGGTCCACTCCCATCGTCTTAGTTTCCAAACCAGAAAGAGGTTTTGCATGGACTCCTGTTGGCTTAATCATAATTCAATGCCTATTCGATGCCATAAGTGGATGACCTCCTTGAGCATCTCGGTAAGCCCAACATAACTCGCCAGTCCTATCCACTAATTTCTTCCAAAAAAACATCAAGTCGAGTTTTGAAAGTCCCCAATGTCTTACTGTCTACCACACTACTTGGTAGCTTATTCCAAGTGTCTATCGTTCTTTGAGTAAAGAAAAACTTCCTAAAGTTTGTGCGAAATTTACCCTTAACAAGTTTCCAGCTGTGTCCTCATGTTCTTGATGAACTCATTTTAAAATAACAGTCTCGATCCACTGTACTAATTCCCTTCATAATTTTAACTCTTTTAGGGCTAATTTTTTTTTTGTTTCTTTTCTCCCAGGGCTGAATATTTTTCCAAAAACTAACATTTTTTAAAAAAGAACACAAAGCAATTGTTTAACATATCAAATCAACAAAAAATATTTACTTTTGACAAATGTTACTGTCTTGCATGTTGTATGAGCCTGAATTCTCTATGTGTTGTTTTGATGCCTATTTTTCAATTGTCTGTTGCTGCATTTTCTAACATATATTGTTAGTGTGTACTGTAGAGAGACAAGTCACCCATTTGCCATCGTGCCATGCCACTGCCACCAAGTGTTCTGCCTGCATGAAAACCGTATTGTCACCTCTTTTCATCTTCTGAAACTTTATGAACTTTATGTATGGCATTATAGCCTGGCTCACCCCATGGGATTTGCTTCTGTTTATTACAGAAGTGAATAAAACTTTGCAGCAGCACGTACCTAAGCCACCAGGGGACAAAACACGTTTGGACCAATGCTCCCTGAAGTTATCTCACCAGTTCTGTCCCATCTCTATTTGTAATGCCACAGCGCGCTTCATCTCGTCTTTCGTTGTGGGTTTCCACTTTGAATAACGAGAATGCGATGCAAACGCAGCCTGCGATTCAAAAAAAATCTCTGCCTACCCATTTGTCTCGTCTGACAGTAGCTGAAAAGCAGCATCAGGAGAGAGCAGCCTGAAGTACAGCAGCTGGTGATCTGTCGTGTCCAAAAGCAAGCCATGCCGTCTTGTAAACTCCGGTAGCCATATCGGCTCTCAACGGATCAATGTATGTGTATTTATCCCATGCGAACCTTGCCGTAGATGCATCGGCTGCGCGAAGGCACTCAACTGGCAGCAGATCCGCTCGCGCGGCATCGGCTGGTGTCTGATCAGCTGATGCCTGCTTCTAACTCTCTTGCTCGATCTCCTGATCACTGCCAATAAAGTCCGATTCTGAAAAATCAAGAGTCCGACTCCACGGTAATGCGCAAAACAACGTCTGCCAAGTGTTTTCTTTTCTGCACTTGCTTCGCTGCCTTTTCACATGTCGGTGCCATCTTGCCATTGTTTACATTTCGCAACTCACGCACACGCAATGTTTATTTGCCGAGTCAACGAGTCTAGCATTCCTCCAAGCACAGAGGGAATGCCTGTGACGTGACAGTGAGATTTTTCGCCATTAACAGCTGATTGTCGCCCTTTATCCCTGGATGTCGACTTTTGTCGACATTCGCCTTCAACCCCTCCTGTCGACAAAAGTCGACATCCGCCCTAAAAGAGTTAAACACTTCAATCATGTCACCTCTTAATCTTCTTTTGCTTAAACTGTAAAGGCTCAGCTCTTTTAATCTTTCCTCATAATTCAACCCCTGTAGCCCTGGAATCAGCCTAGTCGCTCTTCTCTGGACCTTTTCTAGTGCTGCTATGACCAAAACTGCACACAGTGCTCAAGATGAGGCCTCACAAAGGTTGAGCATAACCTCCTTGGACTTGTACTCCACACATCGTGCTATATAACCTAACATTCTGTTAGCCTTCTTAATGGCTTCTGAACACTGTCGGGAAGTCGATAACTTAAGAGTCCACTATGACTCCTAAATCCTTCTTATAAGGTGTACTCTCGATTTTCTGACCGCCCATTGTGTATTCAAACCTAACATTTTTACTTCCTATGTGTAATACTTTACATTTACTGACATTAAATTTCATCTGCCACAAATCTGCCCAAGCCTGTATGCTATCCAAGTCCTTCTGTAATGATATAACAGATTCCAAATTATCTGCTAATCCACATATCTTGGCATCATCTGCAAACTTAACCAACTTGTTACTTATATTCCTATCTAAATCATTTATATATATATTAAAAATAGCAGTGGCCCTAGCATTGACCCCTGTGGAACACCACTCTTAACATCGGCCAGTTCTGATGAGGTTCCTCGCACCATCATCCTCTGCTTCCTGTGTCTGAGTCAATTCTGCACCCATCTAAAAACATCACCTTGAACTCCCACTTGTTTTAATTTGATGCCCAACCTCTCATGTGGCACCTTATCAAATGCTTTGTGAAAGTCCAGACAAATAATATCATATGCTCCACTTTGATCGTATCCTTTTTTTGCCTCCTCATAGAATTCCAGCATGTTAGTAAAACACAACCTCCCTCTTCTGAACCCATACTGACTGTTCAGAATAACTCCTGTCCTTGCCAGGTACTGCTCAATCCTATCCTTAATAATTCCTTCCATTAATTTTCCTGTGATGCATGTTGAGCTTACTGGCCTATAGTTGCTTGGATCGGCCCTGTCACCCTTTTTATATAATGGGATGATATTTGCTTTTTCAAGTCCTTCGGAATCTCTCCAGTGTGCAGTGACTTCCTAAAAATATGTGTCAAGGGTTTATATATGTACTCGCTAGCCTCCTTAAGAACTCGAGGGTAAATATTATCTGGTCCTGGTGATTTGTTTGATTTCAGCTTATTTAATCTGAGAAGCACTTCTCCCTCTACAATTTCTAAATCCCTCATTACCTCCTTAGTAGTCCCTGTTACCTCTGGGAAGTTATCCACTTGCTCAGTTGTAAACACCTCAGAAAAATGTAAGTTTAGGGCATCCGCTATTTCACTGTCTGTATCTTTTAATTCCCGTTTACTATTTCTGATGCACTTGATCTCCTCCTTGACTGTTCTTTTACTACTAAAATGCTGAAAGAATCTCTAAGGGTCATCTTTCGCCTTATCTGCTATATTCCTCTCCAACTGTCTTTTAGCCTCCCTGATATCCTTCTTAATGGTTGCCCTCATTTTCTCATAGGCTCTACGATTCACTTTGCAGTCATTAGTCTTATATGCCTTATAAAGCAGTTTTTTCCTTTGCAACTTCTTTTTTAAATCTTTGATAGATAGATAGATAGATAGATAGATAGATAGATAGATAGATAGATAGATAGATAGATAGATAGATAGATAGATAGATAGATAGATACTTTATTAATCCCAAGGGGAAATTCACATACTCCAGCAGCAGCATACTGATACAAAAAAAAACCAATATTAAAGATTGATAATAATACAGGTAAAAACAGACAATAACTTTGTATAATTTTAATGTTTACCCCCCCCCCCCCCCCCCCCCCCCCCCCCCCCCCCGGGTGGAATTGAAGAGTCGCATAGTTTGGGGGAGGAACAATCTCCTCAGTCTGTCAGTAGAGCAGGACATTGTCAGCAGTCTGTCGCTGAAGCTGCTCTTCTGTCTGGAGATGACACTGTTTAGTGGATGCAGTGGATTCTCCATAATTGATAGGAGCCTGTTTAGCGCCCATCGCTCTGCCACAGATGTCAAACTGTCCAGCTCCATGCCAACAATAGAGCCTGCCTTCCTCACCAGTTTGTCCAGGCGTGAGGCATCTTTCTTCTTAATGCTGCCTCCCCAGCACACCACCGCGTAGAAGATGGCGCTCGCCACAACCGTCTGACAGAACATCTGCAGCATCTGTGGCAGATGTTGAAGGACGTCAACCTTCTAAGGAAGTATAACCGGCTCTGTCCTTTCTTACACAGAGCATCCACCATGGAGTTTTTTTTTGTTTCCTATTAATTCCAAATTTAGGTATGTATCTGTCCTGCATTACATGTAAAATATTTTTAAACCTGTTACACTGCTCCTCGACTGTCTCCACACTTAAAAGCTTATCCCAGTGTATCATACTTAGACACTGTTGCATCTGCTCAAAATTAGCCCTACCAAAGTTCAACTTAACAATATTGGTCTTTGCATCTGTGCTCTTACAAAATACTGAGAACTGTATTACCCTAGTGGTTCAATCACCACTACACCCTCAATTCTATCCTGATTATTACAAAATACTAATTCCAGACAGGCTTCACCCCTTGTTGGTGCTTTAACGTGCTGTGTTAGAAAACAGTCACTGATTACTTCTAAAAACTCCTGCTCTTGTGCTCCTCCATCTGCAAGGTTATCCCAGTTAATAGTTGGATAATTGAAGTCCCCCATGACTATAATATCTCCCTGTAAACTTGCCTTTTTGATATTACTAAAAAGATGTGTGTTGAAATTACTGTCTGAATTGGGTGGTCTATAACACACTCCTAAAATAAGACCTCTTTCCCTAATATTTTCCAGGCGAAGCCACATGTCCTCACTAAGATGGGGCTCATCATCCAGCTGAAGGGGACTTACATTTAAATCCTGTTTGATATAAACAGCAACCCCACCTCCTTTTCTGTTCTGTCTATCCTTCCTAAAAATGTGTATCCCTCTATGTTACACTCATCCCCATCTTTGTTATTTAGCCAGGTTTCCGTTATTGCTATAATGTCATAATTATGCTCTGCTACATACAACTCCAACTCACTTACCTTATTTTTCAACTTCTAGCATTAAGGCAAGCTATTTTTAATGTGTTACTCCTTCTACATTTAAATGTTTGCTTAGAATTTACATTACTATGCATTTTTATTTCTACACCGTTGTTTGTTCTTCCATGTATAGATCTAAACCTGGCCTGTCCTAAACTCCCTTCCCCCCCATTCCCTTGTTTAAACAATCTAAACTAGCCTACACATACACCTCCCCAATACATTGGTGCCCCTCCAGTTCAGATGTAACGAGTCACAGTGGAACAGGACCCATCTGTTCCAAAAGAAGTCCCAATGCCCCATAAACCTATACCCTTCTACCCTGCACCAAGATTTGAGCCACACGTTAAGCCTTCTAATCTCCTCAATCTTACCTGGACTGGCGCGTGGCACAGGCAGAACTTCGGAGAAGACTGCCTTGTCAGTTCTGCTCCTCAGCATGGCACCTAACTCCTTGAATTTGGATCGCAGAACTGACAGACTACCCTTATGTATGTCATTTGTTCCAACATAGACAATGACAACTGGATCCACCCCCGCTCTGGCCAAGAGCCTATAAACCCTTCCAGGAAGGTTTCCCACCAGTGCTCCCGGAAGGCAACACACCGTGCGAGACTCTCTCTCTCTGGAGCACACCTGCCCTTCAATCCCCCTAATGATTGAGTCCCCAACTATCACTACCTCTCTCTTTTTAGGAACTGGTTTTGAGGTGCCCGTTGGGGTTTCTCATCCCTACCTACCATCTCAGAATTATCAGAGACACTGTCCAGTTCTGCAAGGACATGATAACGGTTTGACACTTCTAATTCTGGAGTTGATGCCCCCGGACAGTGTGCACCCTTTACCTTACGCCTTGTGACCATGACCCAACTATTTCTACCTGTCTGGTCTGGAATCTCCTCCCGCACAACCTTGGGGGTGCACACTATCTCTCTAAAGGACACCTGGGCCAAATCCACCAATTCTCTATTACAACGCAGGTCAGCCAACTCCTCCAGTTCAGTGACCCTGAGCGCGAGGTGCTGGATCAGCTGGCATCTCTTGCAGATGTAGCCCTCATAGACAACTGGCTCTTCCAAACCATCATCTAAAAAGTCCAACATCCAACAGGATGTGCATTGCACGGGCCTCATTATTAAAATTTGATTTGGGATTAGTAACCTGCCTTAACTTTTTTTTTTCTTTTCTTCAAATTAAATTTCTTCTTCTTTTCGGCTGCTCCTTAACTTAAATGGCCATTATCTCCTAGGCCATGAGTTTACCCTTGTCACCGATCAGGCTCCTTTACACTCAATGGCAGTTCACAGGGAATCGAACCCACAAGGCACAAGGTGGTTTTTGGACCTAAAGCCTTACCGGTTTAGATGTAAGATGCAAGATTCAAGATGCCTTTATTGTCACTGTACAGCCTCTGAAGACCTTTCTTGGCAATTGCTGTCATGTTTGTTGTCCATGACATGTCCTGGCTGATGGTGACTCCCAAGAATATGAAACTCTGGAATGTCTTCACCCTCTCGCCATTAATGCTTGTGGGATGGTGAGCACTGAGATCAGTCTCCTGAAGTCATTAATCAGTTCCTTTGTTTGGAACTGAGTGCAAGAGTTTACCATCCTCCATTGCGGGGCTCTCTTCATCCCAACACTGATGTTTTGTCACGGGTTCACAACATTTCTGTTTAGGCCGCCCGACCCAGCAGATCTGGGCTCTTTAGGTGGGTAGGTATAGGGGGGTTGGTGGGTATGAGAAGCAGCTTATGGGCTTGAATAATTGTACTTGCCCGTCTATCCGGGCTTGGCACTGTCCACTAATCCTTTCTTTTTCCCTCTGTAGTCCAGCAGACTGAACACAAGACTTCTGACGTCACTTAAAGGTCCAGTGCCTCTGGGCCAGCTCATTCCTGCTCACTCATCATATAAACTCCATCTTGTATTCAGTTCTGTTTTAAATTCAGTTTGTAAAGACCGTTATTTTCAACTTGCTTTCTAAATATACAGGGTGGCTACCCTAAACCTTTCTCTTTGTGTTTATTATATAAAAAAGTAAAAACTGCACACACCTGATGAGCCCCAGCTAGGGCAAAACACGAGTTGAGTACTCTTTGTATTATTTGGTAGGTATTAAATAACATGTCTACGATCTGCTTTCGCAACTGAGAGGACGTGGCGGATCTCTGTCGGCTGACTGACCAACCACAAGCATTACCACCCAAATATCAGATTGTGATCAGACCTAAGTATATAAATGTAGAGAGCGAGAGAGCTACACTACTGATCAACTACTGACATAAGTTTAAATTAGCAAACGCTGAAAAAAGAAAATTTTAAAATATTACAAATGTGCCTTCTTTGGGGAACAACAAGGGTTACAACCTACAGATGTTCTATAGCAAGTGAAGTAAATTAAGCCTTGCAAGTTGAAGCAAACAATTTGCACAAGTGTCCTAACCTCTGTCGATTACTTAAAAAGCCTGCCTTAATGCAGAGTTGGAACAGACTGTGTTACTACACCCTCTGAAGTACTACTTGGACAATATTACAATGTAGAAAGTTGTAAATTCCATTGATAATGGCAAGAAAACAGCAATTAACAAATAAACTGGGACAGACCATTACTACCTTTAGAAGTATATGCCTTTCATTTGGAGGAACAGCAAAAAAGTCAAGTGTCAGTGAGTACGGTGTCATGCACAATCCAAAGGCAATTGGAAAGTGGAAGAAACTCTCATAGGAAGAGATCTTGCAGACCCAAAGTCACAACCCAATCAGAAGACAAGTTTCTGAGGGTTACCATCTTGCCTAATAGGTCGAAAGTGGTTGAATGTTAACAGGTCTCAGTTTCAACTGTGAAGAGGAGACTTTGTGCTGCAGGTTTTATAGAGCTAGCGGCAGTAAGAAAGCCATTTATCAAAGGATAAAAAATGGGCATTGAAATACTGACTGAGGACTACTGCAGAATGGAAGAAATTCTTGTGGACCAATAAATCAAAATTTGAAATCTTTGGTTCATCACGCTGGGTGCTTCTACACCATCAAGTTGGTGAAAGGATGGGTTCTCAGTGTGTGACACCAAATGTCAAACACGGAGGAGGAAGGGTTATAGTCTGGGTTTCTTTGGCTGGAGGTAGAGTTGATGACTGGAATTCTGAATCAAAATGGTTACCACAGTTGGCTGCTATATCAGCAAAGGGTGGTTAATTTGATGAATTAAAAATCTGAAAATTTTTTACACTTTTTTTACACTTGATGATTCCTTATTTTTTAATTTGCCATTGTTTATATGTTCTATGCCTTGATTTCATGAAACATCCAAGACTTTAAACTGCATGCATTTCCATAAAAACTGAAAAACTGAAGTGTTCTAAAACTTTTAACTAGTATAGTATATACTGTATAAATTTTATAATAATGACATTCACAAACACCCATATGTAAAATACAAGTACAATATTAACAAATCAAAACCAAAATAACAACCCATACAAAAAAAATCAAACAATACAAAATATATAGTCATTTATAAAAGTCATACAAATCCCCTGAACAAATTCTAATAATCAGGATAAACAGCCCTAACAGTTCTTGCAAAGGATGAATAATAAAATATTACAATGCCAACACTGGATAACCAACCGAGATAATGAATGGTAAGACCATAAGGTGATGGGAAGAATCAAAAATTTGAGACATGATTATTTAGTCTCATTCCACCAATGTTTGAGGTAAGAAATAACCAAGGTTATTATAGTTAACGAAAACTAAAATCAAAACTTTAACTATTATTAAAAAAACATTTTCGTAAACTGAAATAAAATAATTAACAAAACCGAAATGAAAAACTAAAACTAAACAAAACTATTAAAGTAGCTGGAAAAACTGAAATAAAATAATAATTTACTATAATATTTTTAGTTTTCGTTTTTGAATGAATATTCTTGCCATTAGTCTTCAACCCTTGTAAGTTTTCTCTAAAACAGAAAGTCATCCACCACGAACCGCCCGCATATATTCATTCAGTGAACAACGGCTGGTGATGGAGGGCGGCTGTTTACACAGCATTTGCGGTGACAGAGCAAGCTGAGTACAGGAGCATAAAGCGTGAGAAATAGAAAGCGATTTGCGTGCCGCCTTTCTTTGTGCTTGTTGTATATCAAGATGTAATTCAAACGGCTGAAATCAGAATTTACTGGTCAACAAAACGTTTACTATATGGACAGAAAAATTCACGAGTGAGTAATGTTTCAGTTTATTTCTCAGGTGTCTGCTTTTTGTTGACAGCAATTTACCTGCCACTTCGCACAGGAGAAATCATTTTTACTTTCTCATATACGAAGTATAGAGAAAGTATAGTAATCATGGAAAAATTCGACCTTGATATTTTGATGAATCTTGACATTATATAGACTAACCAGTGTCCAACAATGCTGTTTTTTTGAATTGTATGTGTGTGTCTGTTTGTGTGTAAACACGATAACTCAAAAACGCAACTAGATAGATGGATGAAATTCGGCATGTGGTTGTTACACCACAATTATAGATCTGTATTAACTTTTGGGCCAAATCCATCAACCGGAAGTGGTACTTTACCTGAACACATACTCGATTTTTTTTTATTTATACAGCTGCAGAGTCCGATTTATTCAACTTTACTTTTATAATAATTGTTCAATATATTATTAATTTGATTTGTTGTTGATGGTTCCTTAATGTAAATAGTATAAATATATAATCATTGTCTTGCGGTTTACTCCTTAAATATCCATCCCCATATCTGAGTATACAAGAAAGTCGAGGGGAGAGCACTCCCGGTTTTTGAAAATAAAACGGCACTGATTGAGAGACTGACTAGGTCATCACACAAGATCAGTATATTGTTGCTGACCAATCACTTTTGCTTTAAAAACAGTTTAACAATGAAGCGATACAAACAAAGGTCTGACAAGTGATGAAAAACTAAACATACTAATGGGTTTTTGTATTTATCCCATATTTATTAATTTATCTTTTTCATATTCACAACTCAAAATATCTGATATTGTGAAAGGAATACATTAGCAGAATTATATTTTAAAATATTTGTCACCCTTTTTTCAATGTTTTTCTCTCTCTCTCTCTCAAAACAGATAGTTGAGATATCATATTCTTTTTGTTCTTAACATCAGCCTTATCATACATATTGCATTCCAGGGATTTTTCCTGCCTTGCAATCAAACCTGCTGTGGTAAGCTCCAGATTTCCTGCAATCCTACTCTAAACAGGTTTAGATAATGTATATGTTGTTCTTAATTTCAGACGCTGTCTCTGTTGTTTTATGCCCGTCCATACTCCTATTACCTGCTCTTGCTCTGCTCATTATGGGTTTACATCCCTTTATGGTGGTCTATTCAAGACACAGTGCCCCTAACCTTGACACTACATGCTTGTTGTTCTTTGTTTCCCTCAATACAGCTAGGTGGGGTCTGCACACTGATTCAAGTCTAAGAGACCTGTTCTTCCTAAGCCCCTGTGATTTTCATGAGAAAATATTTTAAAAATTATAAAATTGTGTAAAATTGTTCATATTCAGTGTCTAGTTTTGATTATGCTTGTTTTTATCAGACAAAAACAAAACCAGATAGTAAACCATGTAGCGTAGTAAGCTTCCACTAACATTAAACTCATATCCAAATCTGTTAAGTGTACAGTTCTGTCTGATTGTGACACAAAACTAACTCCGTAGGAGCTCCATGCCATAATTACTAAAACTAAAACTGAAACTAATATATATAAAAATAAAATAGAAATGTCTTTGTGAAATAAAAACTAAACTAAAACTAAAAATACATGATGAAGAAAACTAAAACTAAGCTGAATTTCCAAGTAAGGTCAGAAAAAATATAGAAATAAAAAATAATATAAAAAGGCAAAACTATAATAACCTTGGAAATAACAAAATTATATTTTTACCCAGACCACTAAAATACCTCTGACACAACATCTTCCAGGACGGACTGTATGTTGAGCAAAACACTTTTCTGCTTTGGTCATAATACAGCTCAAATGACACTACCCACTACAGATTTCTATTCTATGGTTCAAGTTCATTTTGCACGGTTATATTGATCTTTCTGCTGTAAAAGCAACTGAAGATGTTATTTTTGCAATAATTAAAGTATAACCAAATCTAATGTAATCTAAACAATACCAGAAGAACAGAAGATTATACATGAAATATACATACAGAGAAGAATAGACCATGGGCCTCATGCATAATGCTGTGAATAGAATTCACACTTAAACATGGCATATGGACAAAAGCGGAAATGTGCGCGCACACAAAAAAATCCAGATGCATAAATCTGTGTATACGCCAACTTTCACATTCTTCCGCTCCATAAATCCCGGTCAGCGTGAAAAGTAACGCTCATACGTGCACTTGCCGCCCCACCCCGACTCCTCCCAGAAATACACTTCTTTTAATATGCAAAGTTTCTTAAATCCCATCGTAACTAAAGTAGCATGTTAAATGCTTCGTATTCTATGTGTTCATCTATGTACTCTTATGTGTGTGAATCACTATGTGCTTCTTAAATGGGCTTTCTCATACGCCAAATGGACACATAATACATTACATTCATGATGTTACAGCTCTCTGAACAATTTAAATACTAAGATGCATACTTGATATCATTTATCATGATGATAGAAATTAAAGCATGTATAAAAAATTGAGGCACATTGGCACAGTGGTAGCGACAAGCTTGCACCACTTCCAGAGACTGCTTGTTGCGCCATGCACAACCCTCAATAAAAGAATTTATTGCAGCAGTACTGTCTCTTTCAAACATACTAACCCCCAATTCCTATCCTTCCTCTTCTTTCTCCAAATAACCAATCGCCACACAATCAGCTCTTTAATAAATGTAAAGCCATCTGTAAGCTTAGAACGCCGATTCTTCAAAACTTTTAAGGAACACTGAAATATCTTCGTAGTACATGTTTAATTAATTCCATCCATTTATCCATTCAGGGTCATGCCAGTCCCAGCAAGCATACAGTGCGAGGCAGGAACAATTCCTGAACGGCAGCTCATCGCTACCACTGCGCCACCGAGTCCTCGCACATTTAATCATTAATAATATCCATCCATCCATTATCCAACCCGCTATATCCCAGTTACAGGGTCACGGGGGTCTGCTGGAGCCAATCCCAGCCAACACAGGGCGCAAGGCAGGAAACACACCCCGGGCAGGGCGCCAGCCCACCACAGTCATTAACAATATACAGTACATTATTTAAATGAAGTTAAACATTTATCTGTATAATGTAATATATATACGTTACTGCATTTTATCTTAACAATTATATCAAGAGCTCGAAGATAGATAGATAGATAGATAGATAGATAGATAGATAGATAGATAGATAGATAGATAGATAGATAGATAGATAGATAGATAGATAGATAGATAGATAGATAGATAGATAGATACTTTATTAATCCCAGGGGGAAATTCACATATTCCAGCAGCAAAAAAATATTAAATTAAAGCAGTCTGTCGCTGAAACTGCTCCTCTGTCTGGAGATGACACTGTTTAATGGATGTAGTGGATTCTCCATAATTGATAGGAGCCTGCTGAGCGCCCTTCGCTCTGCCACAGATGTTAAACTGTCCAGCTCTATGCCAACAATAGAGCCTGCCTTCCTCACCAGTTTGTCCAGGGCCTGGAAATCTAAATCAACTTAGAAGCCAGTCGTCATCTGTAAATACGTGCTCTCTTCTACTGAATTGAATTGAATTCCTTTATTGTTATTGTATGGTACAATGAGATTCAATATGCAAATCCTCCATTAACTTATTTTCCTAAAAAATGCTAAAATAATAACAACAATAATAATAATACTAGGATAAAAAAAACTGAAAAATATACAATATGAAAGCATAAGTGGCTCTGGTTGTGCAATGCTACAACTGTAATGCAAGGTTACAGTGAGGCAATTGTACTTATAAGTATACAGTAATCCCTCCTCCATCGCGGGGGTTGCGTTCCAGAGCCACCCGCGAAATAAGAAAATCCGCGAAGTAGAAACCATATGTTTATATGGTTATTTTTAGAATGTCATGCTTGGGTCACAGATTTGCGCAGAAACACAGGAGGTTGTAGAGAGACAGGAACGTTATTCAAACACTGCAAACAAACATTTGTCTCTTTTTCAAAAGTTTAAACTGTGCTCCATGACAAGACAGAGATGACAGTTCTGTCTCACAATTAAAAGAATGTAAACATATCTTCCTTTTCAAAGGAGTGCAAAGCAAGCAGTCAAAAAAAAAATCAATAGGGCTTTTTGGCTTTTAAGTATGCGAAGCACCGCCGGTACAAAGCTGTTGAAGGCGGCAGCTCACACCCCCTCCATCAGGAGCAGAGAGAGAGAGAGAGAGAGAGAGATAGAGAGAGAGATAAAAAATCAATACGTGCCCTTTGAGCTTTTAAGTATGCGAAGCTCCGTGCAGCATGTCCTTCAGGAAGCAGCTGCACACAGCCCCCCTGCTCACACACCCCTACGTCAGCGCAAGAGAGAGAGAGAGAGAGAGAGAGAGAGAGAGAGAGAGAGAAAAAGTAAGTTGGGTAGCTTCTCAGCCATCTGCCAATAGCGTCCCTTGTATGAAATCAACTGGGCAAACCAACTGAGGAAGCATGTACCAGAAATTAAAAGACCCATTGTCCTCAGAAACCCGCGAAGCAGCGAAAAATCCGCGATATATATTTAAATATGCTTACATATAAAATCCGCGATGGAGTGAAGCCGCGAAAGGCGAAGCGCGATATAGCGAGGGATCACTGTAAACAGTTCTACCAGGAGCACTTGATAGACTGATTGAGTGCGTTTATAGCTCTTGGGATGAAACTGTTTCTGAACCATGAGGTCCACACAGGAAATGCTCTGAAGCGTTTGCCAAATGGGAGAAGTTCGAATAGACTGTGCCCATGGCTGAGGCAGCGTGTGCTAGATGCTGTATCCTGATATTTCTCCCTGCTCTTGACACAATCCCGTAGAGCTTTCCGATCAGATACAGTGGGATAAAATACTCTGAGCAGTGCACTGAGACTAACAACACTAAAGTGGCTATAGTATTTGGAATAGTTTGGCCATTTGGTGCACCATTATATGGTTACAGGTTGATTACAATCGGATGCCTTGAACAAAAAAATGCATTTGATAAAGCCGCGTCAGGGATGTGAATCTAAAAAATAAAGGGAAACCATACAGGAACAGTAGCACTGCTTTGATGCTAAGTGCCGTCAGTTTGCAAAAGCAAGTGGAGAACTTGCATATGCAAGGGATTGAGCTGGCGTGAAAATGTGCATGGTTTTATGCCAAGTTTAGTTTTTATACATCGCGATGTGAACGTGGAAACAAGTGTACGCAACATTTTTGTGCATATACACTGTATACATGAGGTCCCATTTCTGAAGCTGAGTAATATATGACATAGGAAAAGTCTATAGGCTCCTGTTATAAATCTTCCGTCTGATGCCAGCAAGTACAAAATAACAGAAATTCATTGTAAAGTTGATAATATTTTCTTAACCCTTTAACCGCCAACTCCCTAAATATTCCCCACGCCAGGTAAAATCTGAACAATTTTCGTTTTTTTACTTTTTTACATTTTTTTTACATTTTTTACATTTATTCAATCAGTATTGACCACTAAATGTTGTGCAAGTTCTAGAAATGGGCAAACACATAATAAAACACAAAATGTACCTTTTCTCAGGCTTCTGGATTTATTGTCTACTACAAAACGGAACAGTCAAAAGTAATTCAAAAGTCAAAAGTAGTTCAGTCAATCATAGTTTCATTCCCAGTATTTGAGTTTGCTGTGCCACAGGCCAAAGCAGGGAACTGCACAAAGTCCTGGATTACTGGGACACTTTGAGCAGAAGGTCTTGACGTCTCTACGCTGACCCTTCTTTGAACAGACACGACAGCGTTTTTCTGAAAGTCCAAAGTCCTTACATTCATCTGGCAACACTGCTGAAATACTACTCATAGGATCCTCTTTGCCAGTGTATACACGAAATCTATAAATGTAACCTGAATTCTCAGCTAAGCAAAACATCTTGATACCAAACCGTGCCCTTTTCAATGGTAGATACTGTCGAAACTGTAAGCGGCCCTTACACAACAATAAACTTTCATCAACTGCAACTGACGGTCCTGTCATGTAGGGCAACTGAAATGCTTCAAATAAATGATCAATCACAGGATGTAGCTTGAACAAGCGGTCGCGGTTTGGATCTTTCTTATCTGGCTCATTTCTGTTGTCATTCAAATGAAAGAATTTCAGCAGCAAAGAGAATCGGTTACGTGTCATGACAGCTGCAAAAATAGGTGTTGCATACATAGGATCTGTAGACCAGTACATCTCAATATCTGGTTTTCTGATTATTCCCATCAACATCAAAATCCCAATGAATTTTTTCATTTCGTTTTCATCAGTGTCAAACCAAGCACGAACACGGGAATGTGGAGGTAAATTGGGATTTTTCTCAATAAACTGTGCTGCATACAGATTTGTCTGATGAACAAAATGTCTGATCAAATCAGGTGACACAAACAGCTCATAAAACTGCTCAGCAGTGTAACTGTTTACATCAACAGTAAAGCGACACGTTGCCTCAAACGGATGCAGAAAAGGTAGTTCACCTCGGGCAGCAGTCCAGTTGAGATGCTGGGGATACACCCACTCATCGCCGTCATCCGATGCGTCTTCATTCACAGTATCATGCAGCGCACGTTGCTGCTCATCATTGTCGCTAAAATCTTCTTCAGAACTGCTACAATCATGATCAGAACAGTCCAAAATCGCCTGCAAAGCCTCACTTGAAGTTAGTTTACGTTTCGCCATATTCACAGCTGTTACATGCGAATCACGTCACATGACCGGCCAAAACAACCACAGACTTGTCGAAATACAACGTAGTAATAATACCCACGCCAAACCGTCAGTTATACTACTTGCCAGGCATTCATATAACCACAGGCAAATGTGCCGGATAATTCCGGCAGTATGGCGTTAGCAATAAAACAACGGTGCCGGATATATCTGGCAGAGGGCGGTTAAGGGGTTAATAAAAAGCAGATATAAGTATGGCAATAGGAAACATTGCTAATTATAGCTTGTAACGTGAATACTTTCAAACTGAAAATAACTGCAAAAAAAGCCTCAAAAACACACACACACACAAAAACAAACAAACAAACAAAAAAAAACAGTAAAACTTACAGGCCAGATATGAGTTACTGGGGCTGTTTCAAGGGTGGGGAAGTAGGCCATTCCATTGTGGTAAGTATAGGGATATCCACTTGAGGTGGTCATGTACATGGTGCTTGAGCCAGAAGGAACTAAACTTTCATTTGAACCTAAGAAAGAAACATTGTCATCTGTTTTGTCAGATGAACACAAAAGGAGACAAAAGGTGAACAAGTGTTATTAACTTAAAATCATACACAAACTGTACAGTAGATTATACACGTGAGAAATAAACTGTTTTAATAACAACTCCTGTGATGTTAATTCATAAGGAGCCAGAATTTTCAAGTTACTTCAGTGATGCAACTGGTAGGTACTGCTAGCATAGCCCCATTGTAGCTTTAGGGTATGCATAATACACATGAATAAGAAATATACAATACACTACATTGTTGGCACGTAGACTTATCTTGCTCAACTGGAAGAATCCTAACTCTCCTCTTTTAAGTCAGTGGGTAACTGAACTTTTATATTATTTGAAATTGGAAAAAATCAAATTCTCACTTAGAGGATCTGTGCAGAACGTTTTCAAAACATGGCAGGATCTAATCAATAATATTTTAGAATAAGCTCTTAAAGCACTGAGGAAGTAGATTCTCTCCCTATTTCTTTTTCTTCTCCATTTATCTTTATCCACCTAATAAACTCATCAATTTATTTATTTTTACTATTTTTAAAGTTTTAGTCCATTGGTCATGCTCTCTTTCTCAGGGGTGGGGTTGATTTGTTTTCAATCCTATTTTTTTGTAAAAATTGATATATTTGTATGGAATGATTACAATAAAATCAATAAAATTAAAAAAAAAAAAAGAAATATACAAGAAATACATCAAGTTAAATACAGGTGTTCCCCCAAATTAAAAACAACCAATTAACAAAAATTATGTATTCAAAGAAAGTCGATTAGTATACTTCTTTTGACTTAAGGACCAGAACAAAGTTGAATTTATGCTACTAGTGAGTCTGGGATGATTCTGAAATGTGTGCTGCCAGTGCTAAAAACTGATTATTTTTGGAGTCATTTCAAGCATACCTCGCTTCAGCCTACAATACATTGTGGGGTTGAATAAAGTTGGTGATGTGTAATTATAGTCTCAGTCATACTATACATTGTATTCATGTATTCTGATTCAGTCAGTTTGTCACATGTGTTGCTCACATGCCTTCTCATATATTTTTAGCATCCTGGTTCCAAAATAATGAAAAAATAGTTGGAAGGGCAAAAGAAATATGGAAAAGCAAAAGAAATACTGAAAACTCATTCGTTTGAATGTGAAATGTAAAAGTGACAAAGCATAGATAAACAACCCAATTAAAGACTAATGAAGGAAAAATGTCCAATGATGGTTTGTGTTGATGACCAATTATTATCGAACAAACTCTATGTCAGTTGCAGTGTACCTAGGAAGGTACCGTACAAGTACCTTATCAGAACCAGACAATGTAGTATGATACTAGCAGTGATAATGTTCAGATCTTAGTCCTGATATCCTAACTCTTTTAACTGCCATAGTGCTAAGTTTAAATAAACTACACAAATAGTCCTATAGTAGTCTGATGTTTATTATCAAGGTGGGTAGCTGTGTATCTGATTGCTTGTTAACAGTGGTGCACTCAAAACTGACAACTTAAAATCATCCATTTCCCACATATTTAAATACTAAGCATACCAATAAACACTACATTCAAACTTCCATCCATCCCCTTCACATACTCTTAATGCAAACGTTCAAGTGGCATCAAAGTCCTTGTTGTTGCTACGTGTCCTATAGGATTACTACAAATATTCACATTGGTTCAAACAAAAAACCTTAAAATTAACATATTACTCTACACTGTTAAAAAATCAATTAGTTATATTCTACATTTATGAAGTGTAGCATTAACTAGTAGATTCTTTATTTTGTATTGTTACTCCATTGATAAAGGCATCATTATCAGGAAATCCTGTCTTTGGTAAGTATGGAACACCAAATAGAAAAAAAAGGAATATTTAGAGAGTAATGTATTTACGAGAATAGTTAAATATTAATGGAAGCTAGTGAAATGATCAGTTTCCAAGTCCTGGATAATCTTAATATTTGTCAGCTATTACCTGCACAGGTTATTCTAATAAAGTTTATAATCCCTGTTTCAAAAGATGTATAATATCTGCAAAGACAGTTCCACAATAGTCAGAAGGAATGTAGCATTTAAGAATCTTGTATCATTTTTCAAAATGCATTTTACTTACAGCACTGCAAATACAGAATAAATAATAACATTTAAATGTATAAGGCAATGTTCTTTTGCTCTATGCAGCAAGACAAGTGTGAATTTATCAATATTAAATATTAAATGATTGTTTCATTATCATGATACATACATATATATGTGCGTGTTGTTTGATATTGTGATGGGCAGCACGCATGGGACAAGTTTTCTTACCTAGAGAGGAGGCCAGCCCTACAAAGGCACAAGAAACAGGGTGAAGATCATCCTGCCTCAACCAGGAGCTAGGCAGAAGATGCTACTGCGGCAGTGGGTACACTGACAATACAGCAGGGTTGGACCGAGGAACAATACCCAGCTGGGAGGCCAGTGTAATGGAAGGACGGTCTTTGGGGGGGGGGGGGCAACCTAATAGGACTACATGGTCCCCTGACATGCTCAGTAGCAGCCTCCCTGGGTGACACTACCTGTGCAAACACCAGCAAGGTACACTGGAAACTGTAGGACAGCCTTGTCAAGGTCTGTGGGTGGCCCCAAGGATCAATCATTCCTACTTTGTGGGACTTCCATTTAACCCAGTGGTACTTCCATTGGGCCATGCCATAGCACCAGAAGAACTCCTGGGTCCAAAATAAAAACAGCTGCTCGACACCATCCAGGCAAGACAGAGTTGGGTGGAAGGATGGAAGGAGAGAGGAAAACAGAAAGAGAAGAATTGCACTGGAAATGTTACTGTGTTTATTAAAGAAGCATTTTTGTAAAAAGGTACAGTGCATCCGGAAAGTATTCACAGTGCATCACTTTTTCCACATTTTGTTATGTTACAGCCTTATTCCAAAATGGATTAAGTTCATTTTTTTCCTCAGAATTCTACACACAACACGCCATAATGACAACGTGAAAAAAGGTTACTTGAGATTTTTGCAAATTTATTAAAAATAAAAAAATTGAGAAAGCACATGTACATAAGTATTCACAGCCTTTGCCATGAAGCTCAAAATTGAGCTCAGGTGCATCCTGTTTCCCCTGATCATCCTTGAGATGTTTCTGCAGCTTAATTGGAGTCCACCTGTGGTAAATTCAGTTGATTGGACATGATTTGGAAAGGCACACACCTGTCTATATAAGGTCCCACAGTTGACAGTTCATGTCACAGCACAAACCAAGCATGAAGTCAAAGGAATTGTCTGTAGACCTCCGAGACAGGATTGTCTCGAGGCACAGATCTGGGGAAGGTTACAGAAAAATTTCTGCTGCTTTGAAGGTCCCAATGAGCACAGTGGCCTCCATCATCCATAAGAGGAAGAAGTTCGAAACCACCAGGACTCTTCCTAGAGCTGGCCGGCCATCTAAACTAAGTGATCGGGGGAGAAGGGCCTTAGTCAGGGAGGTGACCAAGAACCCGATGGTCACTCTGTCAGAGCTCCAGAGGTCCTCTGTGGAGAGAGGAGAACCTTCCAGAAGGACAACCATCTCTGCAGCAATCCACCAATCAGGCATGTATGGTAGAGTGGCCAGACGGAAGCCACTCCTTAGTAAAAGGCACATGGCAGCCCGCCTGGAGTTTGCCAAAAGGCACCTGAAGAACTCTCACACCATGAGAAAGAAAATTCTCTGGTCTGATGAGACAAAGATTGAACTCTTTGGTGTGAATGCCAGGCGTCACGTTTGGAGGAAACCAGGCACCGCTCATCACCAGGCCAATACCATCCCTACAGTGAAGCATGGTGGTGGCAGCATCATGCTGTAGGGATGTTTTTCAGCGGCAGGGACTGAGAAACTAGTCAGGATAAAGGGAAAGATGACTGCAGCAATGTACAGAGACATCCTGGATGAAAACCTGCTCCAGAGCGCTCTTGACCTCAGACTGGGGTGACGGTTCATCTTTCAGCAGGACAACGACCCTAAGCACACAGCCAAGATATCAAACGAGTGGCTTCAGGACAACTCTGTGAATGTCCTTGAGTGGCCCAGCCAGAGCCCAGACTTGAATCCGATTGAACATCTCTGGAGAGATCTTAAAACGGCTGTGCACCGACGCTTCCCATCCAACCAAGGATAGGTGTGCCAAGCTTGTGGCATCATATTCAAAAAGACTTGAGGCTGTAATTGCTGCCAAAGATGCATCAACAAAGTATTGAGCAAAGGCTGTGAATACTTATGTACATGTGATTTCTCAGTTTTTTATTTTTAATAAATTTGCAAAAACCTCAAGTAAACTTTTTTCACGTTGCCATTATGGGGTGTTGTGTGTAGAATTCTGAGGAAAAAAATGAATTTAATCCATTTTGGAATAAGGCTGTAACATAACAAAATGTGGAAAAAGTGATGCGCTGTGAATACTTTCCGGATGCACTGTATTTGTAAAAATAAACCTTTTATTGTATCAGGACTTGTATCATTATGTCTGAGGTATGGGGCACAGCAACCCCCCCTACTGGTCACAATATACATCTTTTGTAATGGTTAAAAT
The DNA here is from genome assembly GCF_900747795.2 of Erpetoichthys calabaricus. Classification (NCBI taxonomy): domain Eukaryota; kingdom Metazoa; phylum Chordata; class Cladistia; order Polypteriformes; family Polypteridae; genus Erpetoichthys; species Erpetoichthys calabaricus. The sequence continues at coordinate 158,623,472 of NC_041401.2, read as the reverse complement.
GTATGCATTTGCTTACATTTTATTATTTATGACAATACCAGTATGTATGAAGTGTAACGGTATTCATTTTATAACATTTGCCACCATACCAAGTTGGCTACAACTGCTCACAAGGTGATTTAAGCTAGTTCATAACATAATCTGGTTGTTCTAACCAAATGCACAAACTCAAATCAGTGATCATAAAAAATAAGCAGATAGACCTTGGACAGCCCACTGAGTATACAACATTGATCTTAGTAGTAGGTAGGATAAAAATTAGCAGAAAATCTGTGAATTCATTTAAACACAAAATGAATGCAGTAAGAAACTGTGTGTTGGTTTACTTGTGTCTTAATGGTGATGTCTTTTTGTATGGATTTGTATGTGACATGTGTGTAATACAGGAAACTGCAATTTTAATAGTGCTACCCAGAGTGCTGTGCAGATGAAGAAAACAGGAAGGAGTGAAAAATCCTTGAATGCTTATTTTGTAGATGCTTCGGCGAAAACAGTACTTTTTAGTTCGATAGAGGCGAGTACCTGTTATCAAAACTGTGGCCCTTTGTGAATTCATGCATCCTCCGTGCAAGGTATTTTACTGTTCTTATATTTAATTAAATTAATTCTATCCCAGAGATGCAGCAGTCTTTATTTTTTGTTAGCATATGTGAAGTGAAACCAGCTACAGAACATTTTTGTAGAACCAACAAAGGCAGAATGAGAAAAACACGTATTTGGCGATCGAGCAAGCAAAAATTACAACTAATGGAGAAATCAGGTCATACCGGAAAAAGTTATTTTTAAAATCAATATGATATTATACCATGTTTTCTGCAAGACATTTGTAAGACAGTCAATAAAACTGGGTAGAGATATTAGCATAAGCACAGTCATCTAAGCGCTTCTAAGAAATTGAATTTAAACACAAATAAACATTAGATTACATTTTTTTAATATGCATACAAATCCTTAATGCCCAGTGAATATTATTTTAATACAATTACCAGAACAGCACTGAATTCCCACTTGTTGCTTACGTATGGCCTGGGCAATGTTCAGTTTTCTGTCCCTAAAATGAAGCTCATCAATCTGTACAAAAGAGAAAAGATTAAGAAAATAACAATAAAAATAAACAGTAGCTTCTTCAGTATAGATTTAAATATGATATATTTACCAATAGAAAAAAAATTTAAATCACAAGAAACTCACAAAGAAATACTTCAAATGACTACATCTGAAAACATTTAATCTGCATAAAAGAATAAAGTACATTCAAATTTCATCTTTAGCAATGGATGCAAACCTTGTACAGTGGATAATAGCAATGCTAATCAAATTTTTCAATACAACTACAGTACTAAAACAGCATTTAACGCAAAGCATTAATTTTGCTCAAAAGGAAGCCTCACAAAACATGACTTTTTCAGAAACTTTTAGTTTTTGCCTTTATTGACAAAATCGCATTATCATGAAAAGTTGCAATAGATGTCCACGTCCAACAATCAGCTGGTTAGACACCCCCAATGACTCAGTCATAGTTCTCTGCAATAAGTTATGACAAGCAACCTGCATTAGCTCCTCTGCATGTGCAAGAGTTGTTGACCAAAGTATATTCACCCGAAAGTACAATATATACAATATGTCTGCTAAACAAATATGTAAAGTAGGTGTTGTGATGCGTTCCAGCTGAAAAGAGGCTTGAAAAGCAATAATACAGTCAAGAAGCACATTAACTGGAAGTGTAGCCAGAGATACTTTGGAAATTTGATACGTAATTCCTCAAGTCTGTGAGGACCAGCAACTGCAATCATAATTATGAAATGCTCTCAGACTTTAAAGTCAAGAAACAACATGGCAGTGTGACGCTTGCCTACCATATACTGTATACAGTATAGCAAAAGCAATCAGTGAAGTCAGAATTCAGCAGTTCTTCTCAAAACTGGTTAGCCAATTAAGCTTAAATGTAAAGGTATCACTCATCTCTTTCTTTTCACCACTGTGTGCAGCACCTCCCACCAAACTTCCTGTGAGACCACGTCAGGATTAGTGAGAAAGCATGTGGTGAATGAGTTAATAAAACAAAAGGTAGAAGCAATTCTTCATTGTTGTAATGTCACCATAAGCAATGGTAAGTGTGAGGCAGAGAGCACAGAAAACGTGGGTTTCTGTCTTTCACGTGCAACTGCACACCAAGGAGAGACACAAAGCAAAAATATGGGAAACGTATCTCACTCTTTCTCACACTCAGTATTTCAACAGTAAGTTTGAGAAAGGGAGAACCTGTCTGCTTCTTTCTTGCACCAAAGAGTCAGCGAGAGACAGACATAAATAAGAGAATGACAGGTCATCACTGGGCAATACAAGGAAAAAATATGTCACCCCATGCCACGCTAATTTTGATCTCCTAATTTTTTTACATCTTTTTTTGTTTGCCAGTTCAAATAAAGCTATGCCTACCTAAGATTAATTTGCACAAATTGAGATTCCACTATTATACTTTATTTTTATTACCAAATTGAAGCAAAAGTTACAATAACATTTAACTTATATTAAAAAAAATCATCCCATATTCTTAATTTTAACAAGACCTAAAAATCTTCTAGAAAAAAGTCAATGCTCACATCTTTAAGAATTCGCTGGGCATCTTCGTTTGTCTCAAATGTAACAAACCCATACCTGCAAAATTTAAATAGTATCATTAAAAACATTCAACTGATGCAGTTTTAAATATCTACTAAAACCTATTTGTGAACTATCAATGTTACCTGTGTTAATACAAAAGAACAGCACATCAGTCCCCACCAGAGACATCTTTCATGTAATTTCCCTTGTTAGTAAAAAAAATAAGCTAATCTGAAAATGTAACATTCCACACTTGCATATCTGTTACATACATAAAAAGCTGATTAGCAATCATAGCTCTCTGACTTTACAAATTTTACCATCTTAGCTTATTTTTTCTGTGTTAATATAAACATTGCAGCTACTCAGACCATTCAATACATTGTGCTTCATGTACTCTCCTATGTTGGCAAAAAGGACACAAATGTTAAGTAATTCAAGCAGATGACACATGGTTTTGAAAGTATTCCCTAAAGTATGATGCACTGACGCATGTGGGGTCTGAGAAATCAAAACTAAATGTCATCTACAGCATTTAAAAAAAAACAGTACAAACCACTTAGTCTCAAAAGAGGATGGGCAAACCCATGGATGAACTCTACATTTTTATTTCAAAAACCAACCATTGCTGGTCACTTGTATAGCAAATAATGAATCATGCATAAAGAACAACAACTGGCTAATTTATATCCCGGTTTGACTAATCAGTGCATCCCTAGTACACTGTGAATACATCAGGGAAAAGTAATATATGAAACGTACCAATAATCATACTATCAATTTAAAGAAAGGTATTATAGCCACTTATGTCAATGTGTCCCTTAGGCAAGACACAGCCAGATTTCAAGGTTGTTTGTATATGTTGTAGTAAGTCCACAAAGCAATCAAAAGTAGTAATGATATCTATGGGTGTCTTTTTTCAGTGTTGTCTGCTCCTTTTCATTACTAAAATATGTGATTTATACACGTATACCCAGAGGCAAGCAGGGGGTCACAACTTATTGAATCTGCTTTTAGTAAGGATTTCACATACTTTAAGCCACATACAGTGAAAAGGTCATTCCCAATGGACAGCCAATTTGCAGCCCATTCTAATGATGCATTGATGTCTAAGATTAAATGTCATATTAAATGTCACTGCTGTGTATAAAAGACAGGAAATACATAGTTTTTGCAATAGCTCATCTGTACACAAAGCTTGAGTCAGATTCTGATCAGAGTTTTGACTTAATTCAGGAAGACTTATTCGATGAAGTACTTGATACTACGTTTCAGTTTTAAGTATTGCTATTAGTTCAACTTTGAAGTGTGACAGCGTGCAATCTTACAGTTCAAGTGTAATGGGTTTAAATACCATTATTCTGGTGTCTTCTGTACATTCAGCCTATGTTAGTTTACTGAGTAGTGTTCTTTTCATTTCAACTTAAGAGAACGTATTCAGTTTTTCTTAGCATACCTGCAAATGCTGTCATACTATACTTGTTTCATGTGGGGAAACAGTGATTCGATCATATGTCACTGTATCACACTGCTTATGTCACTGTATCATGAGCAGGAGGAAAAAAAAAAGATGTCTCAGCAAGTGTCTTGTTCATGGTATAAACCCCCACCCTGTCAAAAAAGGGATATATTGCACATGTAATATTTTTTATTCCATTTTATAAATGTGCATGCAGTGGAAATAATATTGAAATGTAGCATATTTTTGAGGTCTTTTGGGATTATAATAAGGGCACTTAATGAAGCAAGCACAATTAGAAACAGGAAAAATCTTGCACATATATGTTGATTCTTTTGGTGGTCATGGGGTAGATTATACCATAAAAAGTCTTGTGTCCCTGCAACCCAGTGACAACCACCTGCGACTCAAAAGTGGCTGAGAAACACTGGTTTTGTTTTATGTGTCTGTATGTCTAGCTCTGCACCCAGGGCTACCTGTTTCCTGCCCAGCATCCAGGGCTGCCAGCAAAGGGGTTGTTTTCCCTCCCTTAACCAAGACATAGAAAAAGCTGATATGAAAATGTATGTATGTACAAGGAGTGTGTGCCATATGTATTATGTACAATAATATCTTAATTATTGTTTTAGCGATGTGTGAGCTGAAATAATCGAATATGACACTCACGAAACATGACTTGAGAGTCAAAGCATTCACTATCTCATATAACTTTACAGGATAGACAGCTGCACATGTGCAAAGCAAGTGCACAGCTATACACTGTCACACAGCACAAGTTAAAACACATATCCAGCTCAATCTCGTGGGTGTATGGGCTCAAGCAGCTACATGGAGTTATTGAAGTGATCAAGACAGGGCGTACCCAACAGAAGGGTTTGGTCAGTCTTGATTGCTTCATTGGCTTTACATGATTTTTAATTAGTCACAGCACCAACAGAGGCATATAAGGGGGAAGCAAAGACAGAGAGGTCGATAAAGAAGAGAAGATGAATGCAGTAGATGGTCAGGTAATATGAAGGAGTGGAGGCAAGTGGTTAGGGCTTTTATTCATCTAAATGCTTTCTTTTAAAAATTTGAAGTGTTGCACTCAACTTCTCTTCAGCCAGTTGTAATTCCTTTATTACAGAGTAATAGCCATTTATGTGTGGGTATGTAATTTAAGCGCAATTAAGCCAAAAATCCAATAGTGCATAAGAGGTTAAGTAAATAATCGTGTAAGAGAAAAACAATCCTAAATTTTTCATTACATGAAAATTTTATGGACTTCAAGAAAGACTCCAACAAGGTCAAAGAATTTGATTTTATATTTTAGAATTAAATAATAAAAATGTTAAAGTCATCTCAGATTATTGTCGCGAGTACTCCTCAAAACAAAATTCTTATGTGCATGTCTCCTCAAAACAGTTGACAATAAAACAGCAACAACAATATACACACATACAAATATATATATATATATATATATATATATATATATATATATATATATATATATATATATATATATATATATATGCATATGTACACACATATACATAGAACTTTAATATTTACGGAAGCTCTGAACCGTACAGTGAAAAAAAATATGGGATAACCCTTATCTCGTACATACGTGAAAATATCTTGTACGTACGGGATACTTTCATGTACGTACAAGATGTTTTTCCATACGTACGGGATGTTTTCATATGAAAGATACATGAAATACAAAACAGTGCAAATGTCGCTTTGGAATAGTTTGGGTATTACTGTGTGGTCACATAGGCACAATACATAAAAAAAAAAATCAGTGTGCTCCGTGGTTACTCTCTCAGGTGGGCGTTAGCACATCATAATCTCTTGGTTTGATTTATACAAATGACATTATAAAATACTGGAAATTATACGGTAAAATCAAGCCCCGACTTATCCACGGGAGAACTTAAAACGTGAGTATATACGGTAGTCAAATTCAGTGATACAGTGATCCCCCACTATATCGCGGTTCAGCTATCACGCCCCCGCTATATTGCGGATTTATTATTATTATTATTATTATTATTACTAGGGGCTCCGCCCCCTGTTCGCTTCGCTCGCCCACCCCCAGTTTGGTTTACCGGATAAACAATTTAAAGAGATTGTTATTTTCATGGGAATTGTTACATATGCATTAATTCATTTGAACTTTAAAACTTTTGTAAAAACAATTATTTGTCCTTTATTTCCTACCCCGGGTGTGGTTAAATCTCCTTCTCGCTTGACTTATAACACTGCTCACATTATGAAGGGGGGGTCTGAATGCACACTAAAGAGATGCAATTGGTTCAGCTGCTGTCTTGCTGCTGGCCAGCTTTGTGTTCTGCTTGTTGCGCTTTGCGTCAATCATTTAAAAGCCTGTACAGCAGCTGTCCTTTTGCCACTTTGTGTCTCTGCCGCTAGCATTCTGAAGGGGGGTGGGAGGGGCGGGGTGAGGTCTGAACACATGCTGAGGAGATGCGCTCAGATCATCTGCAGGCTTGCTGCAGCTGTGTGTTCTGCTTGTCATTGTTTTAAGAGCTGGGAGCACCTAAAGTGTGTCTGCCAAAAGCATTCCAACAACTGCTAAGTTAGATGTCCGTGAACTTGTTTTAAATTGTTTGAAAGTAGGGCGTGACGTGCAAAAGTCACAGTCTCATGGGTTTTGCTTCCTAAGGTTGTAATGTCTAGAGATGATCTGGTCTTGATTGCTTCACTCAATTACCCCTCCGTCCCCCTCGGAGGTGCACTACGCTCCTTCCACTTTGCGTCACTCACGCTTGTGTTGTGAAGGGGGTGGGGAGCTCAACGCACGCTAAGGAGAAGCAAACGGATCAGTTACTGGATTTGTGCTGCTTCTGCCAAGGTGCGTGTTCTGCTTGTCGCTCTACACGTCGATCATTTAAATGCCTGTACAGCAGCTGTCCTTCTGTCTCACTGCCTTGTCTCACGTGACGTTAAAATGTCTCTCGCGGGATGTCAAACTGTCTTCCGAGAAGATCACGTCTCGTCTAAAGATTTTTTTTTACAATAGAGAGATGTTACTCATATCCTTAGCCCGACATCCACATATCATATATGTTTACAAAGTGTGTTTTAATAAGTTTACATGTGTTTAAAGCGTGTGGAAGGGGTATTTTAAGGCTTAAACTATAAAAAAATGTTTATTTATATGGTCTTTCTATATCACGGATTATCACCTATCGCTGATGGGTCTGGAACGTAATTTACGCGATAGGCGGGGAGAATCACTATAAATATGGCAAACACTTCTCTCCGCATATTAACGGCACTAGACTGATTGTAATATTATAAAGTCACACTATAAATTGTTAAATCACTTTGGCTCACTTTCATTTAACAGTTCTGTGACAAGAAACTAGCCAAATGCAGATACAAGTCCTTTTTTCTAGCAAAGTTTGCACACTCCCATATGAGCACGTCGGACTCCGATATTTAAGGGGCACTCAATGGTTAAATAACACCGTGCCATTGATGTGTAATAAAACTGAAAGAAGGTGTCTTTCATTTATCCCATTACCGTAAGTACGATAATGTGGTAAGTTAGCCAATTAATATACCAAGGGTACCTATGTATGGGCTAAACAGGTATTACCTCCAATTTAACTTTGGGATCCATCTTGTCAAAAATGTGATAACAAAAACAGAAGAGCATGTAAAAGAGAAAAACACAGAGATGCTGAACACATCAGAAACAAACATGCAATGGGTCCATGTCTTGCAGGACAATGCAAAAATATGAAAAAAGAAATGGATGATAAATGGGTACCAAGAGTGGAATCCATCACACACACACTTCAGTTGGTTATATGAAATGTTCTGCTTTACAAGCACGTGCATTAAATTTTATGTTTGATGGGATTTGTAAAGTGGAAGTGGGGGGAACATAGCCCCTGGTCTTTATAGCTTGTATATTTGCCGCCCAGTAATAAAATTCACCCTCAGGTAACGCCATGCCCCCCTCCTGCACTAGGTCTTTGTAGAGTCACCCTTTGGATGCATAGATGTTTCGAATTTCAAATGAATAACGTTATAATTGAGTTGAATTTCTTAAAGAATGATTTGTTAATGTACAGTATATGGGAATGCTCTGAAACAGAAAAAGAAGCTTTGGATGAATGTTCATCTTGACAGTACTGATTTTCCCTGCTAATGTAAGATGGAGGGTAGACTATCTGTTCACATCTTGTTTAATTTTTTTCATGTTGATAGCAAAATATTGTTGAAAAAGATCTTGTGTATTTACTTGTGATGTTTACCCCAAGGTACTTAAACTAATCTGCTAAAATAAATGGGTAGGTTTCCAGACTAATATTGTGTTCTAGGGAGTTCATATATCTTTTGAAAATTTGGTAGTGCATTAAGTACTACTGGTATGGAAGTTTGTGGGTTTGATATATAAAATACAGATTATCCGCATACAGTAAAGTGATATTTTCTGCTGAATTCCTTCTCTGGTAATCCCCTTTATCTTCGATGCATTTTGAAAGTGAATGGATAATGACAATTGCAAAAATCAATAGGGATAGGGGGCATCCTTGTCAGGTCCCACTTTCTAGTTTGAAATAGTTTTGTTAATATAAAGAGAAGCTTCTGGACTGGTATAATGTAGATATATCCATGTACACATGTTTCGGCAAAACCCAAATTTGTGCAATGTGGTGATAAGGTAGATTGTATAGGTCTTCAGTTGCCAGGCTCCCACAACACAGAAACCATCTCCATGAAAGTCTTCTGAATTTTTAAAGAAGAGAGAAATATTAACTTAAAACATTTATAATTAACAGTTTAAATTATTTAAATGAATTTTAAAAATTACTTAAACATACACTATAAATGCTTTATTATATTTCATTATAATATAATGACAATTATAAATCTTAGTATTCCAAATGTTTAAGAATCTTAAGTATATAGACCACTGTTAGATTTGACCTTGGTACAAACTGAGTGATCATCAAGAGTACCAAGCCGAATTCTGATAAAAGAAGCTATAAGACACAAGAAGCTTAAGCTAGCCACATGTGGGCGCTTTTGCTAAGATTTTAAGAAGTGTTTTTTTGAATGTTGATTGATGAAAAGCACCCACTCTTTTATTTTATGAGTGATGTATGAGACTTATTTTTTTACTTTTTAGTACACTTTTTAACTTAATATAAGCATGATTTTTAAAAAGTTTTTTATATAAATATATTATTTTCAACTTTTTAGTCTTGGGTTTGTTTTAGTATAATTTTGTAATCAATATTTTGACACTTCCTTTAATATTTCTATGTTACTAGCGCCATCTATTGGTGAACTCTTGAACTATTCTTCACATGAAAATTAAATTTCTTAATTAACATGGATTAATTAGTGAAACTGATTATTGATTCATGTATTGTCATTGGAAGTGAATAAGTGTGCAAAATTTCAAGTCATTTGGACAATAGGAAGTGGGTTAAATATCGATTACAAGATTTGTACCAGACAACAAACAGGTGAAGTTAAAACAAGCATGGTAATAATAAAATGGGTGGGTGGAACATTGAAGCATTCATAGCTCATCAAAAAGTGGAGCTGTTACAAATAAGAGGAAATATATTGGTTAGGGGGCAGCACAGTGGTAGTGCTACTGCCTCGCAGTAAGGAGACCCGGGTTCGCTTCCTGGGTCCTCCCTGCGTGGAGTTTGCATGTTCTCCCCGTGTCTGCGTGGGTTTCCTCGGGTGCTCCAGTTTCCTCACACAGTCCAAAGACATTAGGTAGATTGCCTTAGTGTGTGCTTGGTGTGTGTGGGTGTGTGTGTGTGTCCTGCAGTGGGTTGGCGCCCTGCCCAGGATTGGTTCCTGCCTTGAGCCCTGTTTATGGCTGGGATTGGCTCCAGCAGACCCCTGTGACCCTGTGTTCGGATTCAGCGGGTTGGAAAATGAATGGATGGATGGATGGATATTGGTTAGCATGCAGTGTGTGCTTGATTTACTGTATACCCTAAAAAGGGAGATTCATCACACGCAATTATACTGTACATGTCATACACTAAATGAACCAGGACATTTATCAATTTTCTGACACCAGCCATTACAGTCAGTGTGAGTGTGTGTATGTGTGTGTGTATGTATGTGTTGGGGTGCTGGTCGTTCCCAGAAACACCTGCAAACCTTTTGAATGTGGTTAGCTCTGTTGCCTTATTTTTTCAAGATTCCTGGATTTCTCCTGATAATGTTAATGTCTTAAATGACCTGACCTTTAAAGGAAGGAAATCCACCCACCCATTTTCAAAATCCACTTACCTCAAACAAGGTTGAGGAATGGCCAGAGCCCAGCAAACATTGGGCATAAAGATGGAATCCCTGAACTAGGCACAGTTCATTGCAGGGAAGGGATTTTTATTCTATAAACACAGAATTGAGAATCACAAACCATAGAAAGCAAATGACAGCTTACTGAGGAAGTCCATCCATCCATTCATTTTCCAACCCGCTGAATCCGAACCACAGGGTCACGGGGGTCTGCTGGAGCCAATCCCAGCCAACACAGGGCACAAGGCAGGAAACAATCCTGGGCAGGGTGCCAACCCACCGCAGGACACACACAAACACACCCACACACCAAGCACACACTAGGGCCAATTTAGAATCGCCAATCCACCTAACCTGCATGTCTTTGGACTGTGGGAGGAAACCGGAGCGCCCAGAGGAAACCCACGCAGACACGGGGAGAACATGCAAACTCCACGCAGGGAGGACCCGGGAAGCGAACCCAGGTCCCCAGATCTCCCAACTGCGAGGCAGCAGCGCTACCCACTGCGCCACCGTGCCGCCCTACTGAGGAAGTATTGCTTTTAAATCTTATTTCGTTTGCTGCGGGATCACAGCATCAGGCCCACCTGACAGATTCAGTATGTTAGAATAAGTCACAAATGATGGGTACAGGATAAGTGAACAGGCTTTGGCAAATTGGCCCTGGCATGGATGTGTGTGTTCACCCTAAGATGAGCAAGCATCCTATCCAGGGATTATTTCTGCTTTTTGCCTGATGCATGCTGGGTTAAGCTCCAGCATCACTGCACTCCTGCTCATTTTTTGTTACAATACAAACAACTCTAATTCACTATTACCCTTCACTTGGATCCTGTTCTTCATTTAACCACAATCTTCTCTAGCAAACAAAAAATATACTGTATTTGGTACACTGCATTAATCCCCCTGGGGAAATTGTCTTTTTGCATGACCTTTGGAGGCCTGAGTGCAGAGCCATGTAGAAGTACTTTAAGATAAAAGAAATAGAAATAAAAGAAAGATAAAATAATTTAAATAAAATGGTGAACCTAGCATACAAAAAATGTAATGACATACCAACGGCACATTTGACTATACAACTTTGGCAGTGTTTAGCTTGTGTAATGTTGGTATTTTCTTCTCTCTCATAAAACCAGGGCTATGGAGTTGGAAGCAAATATTGGGTTACAGAAGTCAATGTCAGTAACAATGTAAAGACTGTGACTAAATGTAAATTGAAATATGTGTTAAAATTTCCAATTTCATATATACCAATTCAAACAAAGTATTCTTCTTTACTTTAGTTAAAAATATTACTTTTAACTCTTTTTCAGTTTTAGTTTCTTAATAAATAAAAATGCCACAAATTTGCCTGATAATTCACATTGACAATGAAAAATTGCTTTGTATGTTGTATGTTGTGTGCTTTCAGTCAATATAATAAATACAATACCATTCAAAGGTTTGGGGTCATCCTGAAATTTTCATGATTTTGACAGAAATTCATACATGTTTTAATCTAGATACCATTAAACTCATTTAAAAATATAGCCAAAACATTACTAGCGTTTATAATGGCTATTATTGCTTGAAATTGCACATTTTTATTTTATTTTTACATATGACTGCAAAGCTCTATTTTCAGCAGCAATTCCTCCAGTGCTTTAAACTCCCTTAGCTTATCCTTAATTAGTCATGCTTGCATGTGTGACCAGTAGGATGCACTGCAGCACTCCACACCTGACACAAGTCCCTGGTTTAAAGAATAGGTTTATTAACACAAATAAATTACAAAAAGGCTTTGAAAGTGTTATAAACACAAGCATTCTTTTCCTTTTTATCCTTTCCCTCTCCATTTGCCTCCCACCCGGAATTGTTCCTCAATTCATCCCTGCCAGGACACCAGCATACCCACTTCTACACTGGCATCTTCTGTGAACGTCCTGTCTAAGGCAGAGAACAACTGTCACTCTTCATGTTCATTTGCCACCTGAGCCTTTCAAGACAGGTAAGGGAAGGGAGTCCATGTCCCTGCATACCATTAATTGCACATACTGATTGGTAGTTAGAGAAACCTTTCTAATTGCATTAGCAATGCAAAAAACTGTTATTCTGTTCACTTGTGTTGCAAGATACTGGCATTCCTGAAGTACAGTTCTGGGTTAAATTCTGGGTTAAAAAATATGAAAAATGAAAAAGCTCAACCAAATGGTTATTAAAAGAATGCAATTTGAAAAGTAATAATTGTGGTCGATTACAGAAGCTGAGCCTTACTAGAAGTGTGTTCATTTTTAAAATATTGACAAACAAGTCATAAGGCAGATAAACTTAAAGGCGCTTTCACAGTCATAGTCCACTTGTTTTGTTCTGAATCAGGGAACATTAAGTTATTTTGTTCCAGTTCCCAGATAATTAAGTTGCTTTTCACACTGTAAACTTTAAAGCAAACTAAGAAAGTTGATAAACACCCTGTGGAGTTTCATTTCACAGAAGCAGTTTATCCGCAGGAAAAAAATACCATGACAGGCATTTGTGGACTGCTACATCTACCATAATTATTAACTTGTGCACTCCTTGAAAATTATGCACGACCAAGTTTATGTACTAAACGTCATGTTTCCAACATCTGAGTGTACGACAGAAGCCATGTGCTTCAGCTACATTACAGTACACTAATCATATAATATTCATGTACTGTAACTGTATGATGTTGCACATGTATTCTCCAGTGTCTACAATAGCAGCGCAACCTCAATTTAGTTTATCTTAATGTCTACTGTCTTAATTCTTGTACATATCTGATATTAATATTTATTTTAGAATGCATGATTATATGCACATTAAGAGGACGTCCTACATACACGGCGTATTCATGATGTAAGATTAGGACATGGTCTCACAGAGCACTGCTGTTCATTTCTTGCCACCTCTGTATGTATTCTGATTGACTCAATTACAAAAACATTTGTACCAATCTTCTTATATATGTTTTTTTTTATAACATGGTCAACTGCTGTCCAGTTGTGCGAATGAGAGACCTGTGTTTTATTTGTATCTGTGTGGCTATTTTTTTATTATCTTTTTATTGTTTGCAATGCTCCATGTTAATCCTCAACTGATTTTGCTATGAATGAGATTCACCTATTACCAACAGCACATGCTCAGCATGATTACCACACCATGCTAAATGTTATGCACAATGACAGTAAAAATGGTATTTCGTGTAGTTAAATCAGTTCCATTCAAAATCACATTCAGACCTCATGCAAACTGCTCCAGGGTTCGTTTGGTACAGCACATACAAACAGCCACTTTCCAAAAGGTCTCGATATGCTTGTTTTGCTCCACACCAGAGTGTGACTGGGTATTCACATCTATGTAAACATGCCGGACTTTCAGGGAAACCACACCAGTTTGAAAAAACTGGTCCAAATGAACTAGGTGTGAAAATTCCCTAAGACTTGACTCATCCATTTTCCGTTGGTTCTGAGGTTTAATGATTTAGAATTGATACTTCTTATACCTGACAATTTCAACCAATTTTTTTTATTACTGCATCTTTTCTTTAAGTTTCTCACTGACAAAAATGATCAGTGCAATAAAATTTAAATGTGACGTAGTATTAATCATTGTTATTTTCAATAGGCAATGTAGGTTTTAAAGTTTTACTGTTTTGAACAGATTAACTTAAACAATAATGTAGCTAAAATTGCAGCAAAACTATATATGTTAATAAACATGGAATTTTCTTTTTAAATAAGAATACAACAACATCAGATATGTTTAAAAAAAACAAAAACAAAAAAAAACAGCCTTGGAATCTATCTCAGAAATTTAGTTTACATTGATGAATTCTTAATCCGGAACACTATGGTAACCTTTATCTTTAGCCTGGCACAAAGCAGACCAAGAGATGACGCTTAGTTACTTCAATTACCAACGCAACTTGCCCAATACCAATTGGGCAAAATTAAAACCGGTTCAGATATGCCCAGTGTCTCAATTTAAGGGAGGCACACTCGCTAAACGTGCTTTGTGAAAAAAACCCAAATAATGCAACTACAAGTTAGAATGTGCTTACACTTGTCTCATAGCTCTCTGCTCCATCTTGCAGATCAAAAAGAAACAGCATTTCAAGCTAATAAAAGACAGACTGCAACCGCTGCACCCTGGGAGGCAGGCAGTGTATGTGCCCAGTAATTTATAATTAAACAAAAGGTCATATAAACTAGGGCTGCAACAACTAATCGTCATTATCGATAATAATCCCATTATTAAAAACACTGGCAAGGATTGTTTTCTTCGATTAGTTGATTACGTCATTAGGCTGATTACATTGTGCCATGCAATTGCATCACTACTTCATTCAGTTGTGAATACATTTGAAAAAATGGCACATGGTACACAAATGTCAGAAAAGACAGTGCAACCTAAGACTTTCAGAGTTTGGGAGTACTTTTCTCTGACTGCAGAAAAAAACGTTGTGAGTTGCAAAATGTGTAGGTCTGATGTCCTATGGCACAAAAGCACAACGGAGATACAGAAACACTTGAACAGAAAACATACCATTGCAGGCTTTGTGAAGGAGCAAGCCTCACCATCCTCGCTATAAGCTGAATGTTACTTCAATGTTATGTTCATAGATACAGATCTATGAATACAATGTTTGCTAGGCTAGGCATACTGACATGACTTCTTTTTTTGAAGTGAGGAATAATTCGAGTTATAGTCCAGCCCCCTACAATGCAAATAAAAATATAGCATATGTGACAGAGTTTTATGATAGGCAAATATAAAAACATGTCATTAGCCACTAGATAGTAAACATCAAGATTTTTTTTTTTTAACATGGCCACTCTGCTAAATTACAGTGCTGAATTACACACTTGCATTCATGTGTAACTTTACAAAAACTGCAAAAAAGCATAAGTCCCTGTCTGAGTAGAATTTTTTTTTTCTTTTTAGTCTCGTATGCAAAGGAAATCAAAATCTCATCAAGAGTGCAGAGGTGAATCCCATAGAACAGCAACCACGACTGAAATACATTCTGGGTCAAAAGGCATGAGCGGGGTAGAAAAGCATAAGTCCCAGACACCAGCTGTCAGACTTCAAATGGTTTTTATACAATCTGGAGGAAAACATGATAATGTGCAAGTCCTGCTGCAGCAAGCCTAGTGCAACCAATAAAACAGATTTTGTGGCAGGATCAAAGTTTTAACACTACAATGCCTGAAGCCTACAAAAAAAGCCGTAATCCCGTGGCACCTTAAATTCTTTCACACCTCCTCAGCAGCATGTTTTGTTTTGCAAATGTGTCAATCAGCACAAGCAGCCTGGTATCCCATCCCCTCCACCGACGCAGCTGAAGTTCTCCTAGCTCAATTCTCTTTATCTGGGTGTGAAGTGCCTGGAGTTGTACAGTGTAAATAATATATCGTTATTTGGAATACATACATTTCATGTGTGTTCCGTGTCTACAACGATCTGAATATATTGTAGGATGACAGGAAATGTGAGGCAAGAAATGCTGAACACATACCTAAAACAGAAACTTTTTCAATGTTACAGTAATAACGTGAAGTGTGTAATGTGTGAAAACTTTAATCCAACTATCAAATAAATGTGTGCTTTTATTCTAAAATATAATCAAAGAAATAAAATTAATTCAATTTACATGTTGATGTCAATGAGTTAAAAACCCAAGCTTATTTGTCAATCGACAGAATCAATATTTCTTCTTGGATGGTGCAAAGGTAAGAACTGCGTCCTTATAACCAAAAGGTTGTGGGTTAGAGTCCAGCATAGTAGTGTGCTGCTATTGTTATTACTATAATATAATAAAAACATACATTTGATTTGAGACTGTAACACCCAGTATAAATTTTAGCTACTTATAAAAGTTAGCACTTTTTTGTTATTCAGTTTTATTCTGTCAGTGATGTTCACTTGCCTCTCCCTGTATAAGTTGATGGTGATTATCTCCAATCTTTTCACAAAAGCAGCAATGATCATATTTGGTGCTGTGGTTGATGCCTGCTCAGAACTATTTGTTGTACCGGCAATCAAAGATACAATGGACAAAGGCAGAACCGTAACAACAGACAGCTTCTTCACAGCGCTTTCACTGGCTAGTAGACTACTGCACCGCAACACAACTTTGCATGGCACCATGAAGTAAAATGGGACAGGAACTTCAATCTGCAGCTCAAGTCTCTTCAGTACACATGCAAGTCTCCACGCAAGTGTTTAGATCCAGTAGTGCCATGCTGACTGTGTATGTTCCAAAAAAAAAAAGAAGTCTGACTGCATTCTTGTACTGAAGTGTCAGCATGGTACTGCCAGATTTAAACACTAGCATGGAGAGTTGCTTGCATACTGAAGTGTCTATAGCTGCAGGTGGAAGCTGCCATCACACTTTTCGTAACTTATCTTTTCCTAAATAAGGAGTAGCATTGCATATGTCCTTGGTCAGCATGCCCATGTCAATTAAGTACAGGAAGCTCTGCAGTCTACTTGTGACTTTACGCTGTAGGAAGAAAAGTAAATAAATATAGGTAAACAACATTCGATGTGGCGTTTATATAAGTAACATATAAATGTTTATCATATGAAGACCATCACAAAACATAATCACAAACTGAACTTTGCACGATACTTTGGCGAAAGCTCTGTAAGCACTGCTGTTTCGTTGAAGGATATGCATGTGGCAGATTCACTGGCAGGATGACGCCCGACCTGTTGCTTCATCCAAACAGTGCCATCTTTCACCTTTACACCTGGTGCAGCCATGTTGTTCTTATGTGTGAGTGGACATTTCTTGTGGGGAGGGCTTCTGTTCTCTTTTTCAGATGTAAAACCCTAATCCTCATCTGAGTTCACCTCTTTTATGTCACATCTTTATTTGAAAACAGCAGTGTCAGATTGGGGAGAGTGTGAACATGACTGAGAGAATAAAACTGTACATAAAAAAAAAAAACTGCTAACCTTTACAAGTACCATAAATTTACACCAGCTGCTACAAACTCAAATCAAATGTATGTTTTTATTCTATAATAGTAACATGTAAGAGCAGCTCACTATTCAAAACAGTAAATCTGAGAAGCACCTGGAATCGAACCAACAACCTCTTGATTATGAGTCAGCAGTTCTGACTGCTGCACCACCCAAATGGTCGTTTCAGTGTAGTACCCTAACCCAGTTTCTTTTTCTTCGGTTATATTGTTGAATAAAAGCGCATTTGTTATACTTGTACCATTTGTGAAAGTGGTTATTTTATATGTGGACTTCAGTCACATTATAGACTTCATGTCAAAACTTTGTCATTAATACTATAACATGAAAAAAATGTGTTTTAGCAATGTGTTCAACATTTCATGCCTTGCATTTCCTGTCACCTACTCTACATTTACCCAGATCGTTGCTACACTGGAGCATAGACCTGACCCAGTTGGGTCATGCAATGAACAAAGTTGTACGAAGACTGATGAGAGTTGCGGCAATCACATCGATAATGCAATAAGCATGCATGCGTTGTATGCTCACGTGATGCGAAGCGACAACCAAATAGTTATCAAGAAAGCAAGAAGGACCTTCATTTCAACCATGGTAGCAAAAGACCACACGGAAGACTGAAGAAGTGATGGGTGGATCAGTTAAACGAGAACATAAAACAAGCTGACACCACACCTTAAGACGCACTGAACAGAAGGAAGTGGAGAACGTGAACGTGGGATACATACTAGGAAGAAGAACAGCAATAAGCGTTTCGACCATAGTAACTCAATTCTCATTAAGAAACTGGTTTGGAACAAAAACCTACAGCCACATCTGCCCTCCAGGACCACATTTGCCTACACCTCCTAAATTTTAAAGATAATTAAAGACTTTCTATAATTTCTGCAGAAAAATGAACAATTTCAGGTTTCTACCTCCTGACATTAATTTGACCTGTATGTTCTTTATGAATGTTCACTGAATCTTTTCATTTTCATTTTCTGGTTTATAATTTCCATTTTCTGATTTCAAACCTCTGCTAGTTCTCTGATCAGCAAATGCCATTTAATTTATTTTCTTCATCTTTATATTTTAAAATGTATTCTCTGGTTACAAACTGTACCTCTAAGCTATATTAAAGTATCTATCTATCTATCTATCTATCTATCTATCTATCTATCTATCTATCTATCTATCTATCTATCTATCTATCTATCTATCTATCTATCTATTTGGTCACTGGTTTCAGCTTTTGAAATTCAACATGTTCTTTCCAAGTTTTGTGATTTTGTTTTGTAATGCTTGTGTCACACGCAGCACACTGCCTGAATCTTTCCCTCCCCCTTGGAATTTGATGTTCATTATGTTCAGGTGACATAAAACATTAGTCAAAACATACAGTTTGATAATCCACCCTCATCTTATCATTCACCTGTGACAATACTGAAATACTGGTACACCGTCATCAAGAGGGCAGTAAGTGCATTGATTTGAACAACTGAACCAATGTATTTTTTTCCAAAACCCTTTTAAATACTGTGGACAATATTATGTAATACTTCAGGCCTAGCTAATAATGGGAGCCACCAGAAACAGCTTGGCAAACTATGCAAAATTTAAAATAGTTGTATAGCAAACAATATAAATAAAATAAAAACATGCAAGTATACAAATTGGTTATAACAAAGCATAGTGAAATGAGACAGTGAAGAAAACATAGCTGATATTCTGCAGGTTATTTAATGAATAAAGTTAAAATAACCTGTTCCAATTTTTTCATGATTCTGAAACTAGTAGAGCTTGTCAATAAGAGTAAACATATAAAATGATGAAACTGATGATTTATACTTAAACACACCATACCCTTTAGGGATTCCAGCCCTGTCATTCACGATTTTCACTTCTTTAACAACTCCATGCCTAGAGAAAAGTCTGTATAAATCCTGTTCAGTGGTCTGAAAAAAACAAAAACAAATCTGTGATCCCACCAAACATATTAACTCGAAGTACAAATTTATTTTTCAGTGTAAAATTGTATTGTGTAGGCATAATACATGGAACTTATTCAGGATTTTTGTGAGTGGCTTGGAAAATATTTTTGTCCTGACATAACCAATAAAACAAGCATTCACTTCCCTTAAAATTCCTATTTCTCAAAACAAACGGAGCAGGGTTAACACTGCAGACTGTTTCTAGTACAGTGGAACCTCAGTTCAGGAACGTCTCGGTACATGTACAAATCGGTTTACGACCAAAATGTTTGCCAAAGTTTTGCCTCGGTTCACGACCACACACTCGGTATACGAACAAGCCAGTTGTCCTTTCGGTTTGTACATGTTCAATCTCTCCCTGTGCATTTCCTGTGCAGCAAGCAAGAGAGAGAGAGTGAGAGAGCGCGACACACACACACACACACACACACACAGGCAGCGCGACAGAGAGACAGACACACACATACAGGTAGCGCGAGAGAGAGAGCTGGACGCATAAGGTAGGAAGGCAGTTAAAGAATGCACTGGGCTTGACTTTGTTTTCACTTATGTTTACAGCGATCGGTTCGTAGCGTGCATTGTTGCAATATTACTTTTCTTGGTGGTTTATTAAATTACGGATTTTTTCAAATGTTCATTTTTTTTCCTTGTGCTTAAAACTCATTTAAAAAAAAGTGTTTTTAGCCAGCGGTTGGTAGCGCTATAGCGCGAACTATTGCAGTGTTAGTTTTCTCTGTTGTTCAAGGTTTTCTCAATGTTATTCAATGTTTTTACATTTAGTTTACTATTACGCTGTGCATTCTATGGTTTAATTAACTATATTTGTGCTTAAAAACTTAAAAAAAATATATATTTACATACAGTTTGTATGGTCTGGAACGGATTAATTGTATTTACATACAATCCTATGGGGGAAATTGCTTCGATTCACGACCAAATCGGTTTACAACCAGAATTTTGGAACGAATTATGGTCGTGAACCGAGGTTCCACTGTATCTACTGTGGAACTTAATTTCTAGACTCTTGTTATACTGTTATCCCATGTCACTTTGGGTAAAGGCCTCTGCTAAATAAACAGACAAGTAAATAAAACAATAAGGTAGTGCATTAATTAGTGACACACCCCTCTTGAATAAAGAAACCTTGCTTCAAATTTTTATAACTGGTAATGCTATATTTGTGGAACCTGTATATTTTCCAGTCCCACAAAGGTTTACTCTCACTTTCCAAAGCCATGGACAGTATGATAAGGTATGTGACAACACGCCTGGTAAAAGTGAGTTGACTGGGTTCCCCACCCACAATTGAATTCCATGACAGATGCCAATGGGATAGATTATAAAATCCTTTGACTCTGTATTGATAAATGTGCTCAGAAAATAATTCAATGTAAAAATAATATTCTGTTATTATTTTAAAACATATCACATTATGCAACCCACAATTACTATACATAATACGTTAAATAATGACTCACAAGCTTCAAAATGAAATATGGAATAGTTTGAAATAAGCACAAGAATTAAATGAAATGTACTCAGGTCTTATCCTGTAAACCTTTCTATCATTTTATGTACATAATCTTACGTTTTCCTTGGAAGAGTACTTCATACAAATTCAGAAGTTTGAGTAGTAATTCAGTAAAGCAGGAATTTATGGATTTGCGGGTTGTTTGATCATTTTACTTGTCTTTGGATTTTGATTCTGGATTTGTATTTTGAGATGTGCTCACCTCAGGATGAACTTTAGGCAACTTCTTTCTGCTCACTAATCTCCTTTTAGTTATTTCTTTTTGTTTAAAAATATTTTTCATGAATAAAGGATAAATAAAAACCTTTTGGACGATGGTCATAGTTTCTCATGCTTTTTCTCTCGTGAGCCGTATTTTGTGGTTTTGAATTCAAGAAATTACCACTTTCTCCATTTTTTGCCTAGTTGGATGGAAACCTTTTGATGATAGATGGACTAAATCAGACAGTGTGCACTTCTTCTTAGCTTGTCAGTGAAGGCCCTTGCCTGCTTTTGTGGCACTTTGTAACCTTAACCACACTTTTGTTATGTTTGATAATAATGACAAGTTATGTTCTGCTGTAAAGCCAAAGAGAATTTAAAAATATATTTGTTTTTATGGAAATAACATCCTAATCACTTTTTGAATACTGAATAATATGTTTTACTGCTTATTTAATAGATACTCATATAATTTCATAAATGGGACTTTCGGTAGGTGTCAGCTTAGACAAAATTTTGCTAGTTAGAAATTTATCAAGGTTAATGCTACTGATGCAAATGCTAGATTGACATACTAATGCAAAGTTTTTCTACGATGAATATTTGTAAGCCAATCCAGCATTCAACATTTACGTCATGAAAATAAATCTTCATAAATTGTTCAAATTTGGAAGAGTGACGAAGAAGCAGTAATTGCACTAATTATGAGTAAACAAACTATTCTGTTTGTTACCTTTTGGAGTTTCACACCATAATCCACTGTAATCGTGTGCCTAGCTGCAGAGCTGGTGTCAAAGCTAACTGAACTAGACAATGGAGAATCAGCAGTCAGGAAAAAGTTGTGGGCACAGTGTAATTCATACAGTTCTTTTATTTCTTTGTGTTCCGTTTCAAAGCCTTAAATCACTAAAACCATAACTGATCTGTTCTGAGTGTATTAATCTTAATAAAAAGAAAATAACTATCCATACAATCAAATCAAACTTAACAAAACTAAAATTTAGCCCCCCCACAAACAAAAGAAAAAGAGGAGAGCCAGCCAACAAAGAAAAATCTTTGAAGCAGCAAGGAAAGGTGAGTATCCTTTTCTCAGATATAGAAGCTTATTGTAAAATGTTTTGATTATATCCTGCCATATTTTTAAAAGTTTTGAACAGATCCTCTAAAGAGAATTTGATTTTTTCCATTTTCAAATAGTATAGGAAATCAGTGGAGGGTTGGTATTCTCCCATTTGAGCAAGACAAGTCTACGTGCTAGAAGAGAAGTAAAGGCAATTACAATTTGTTTGTCCTTATCTACTTTAAGCCCATCTGGGAGCATACCAAACTCAGCTGCTAATGGGTTAGGAGTGATTGTGACACCAAGGCTATCTGATAGGCATTCAAAGATTTTTGTCCAAAACAATATTAATCTGGTACACACCAAAAACATGTGGCCCAGTAAGGCTGGAGATAGATGGCAATGTTCACAGTTTGAATCTTGCCCTGAAAACATTTTGGATACTTTTAATCTAGATAAATGTGCTCTTTAGGAGATTTTAAGTTGAATAATTGAGTGTATTCTGCACGTGGCTGCCTTCCACTCCTTTTCTGAAATGTCAAGTGAAAGACCTTTTCCCCATTGTTGCCTGGGACCTTTGAAAGGAAGGGACTTAAAAATGTTTTTATAAATTGCAGAAATGCTATTTGAGTCTTCAAGACTGATTAATATTTCTTCTGGAAAAGCAATAGGTGGAAGGTGAGGAAAACTGGGCAGGTTCTGTTTAACAAAGTTTCTAGATTGAAAGTAGTAGAAAACTTTTTTTTGTTGAGGTAGCTTAATTGCTTGTAAGTAGTGCTGGATGGTATACCGGTTCATACCGATAACCGTTTTTTTATTTTTGTTATGATATGGATTTTTCTTATACCGCAACACCGGTTTAAATTGCCTAAACAACGTTCAGAACGTGACGCAGTGGGAAACTGTTTAAGGGGGTCCTTTTTCAATGCTACACCGCTAAACACGTGCAATGAAGTAACATGCGTTAGTGGAGGTGGTGTGCAGGGGCTCTTTTTCACTGCTACACCGCTAAACAAGCATACAACGGAGTACATGCGTTAGTGGAGATATTGCGCAGTGAAAATGGACAGAGAACATTCTGAAACTGAAGCTGTAGCAGACGATAAAGTTGAACATGATGACACAGAAGAACATTTGCTGGAAAAAGGAGTCACATCTGTGGTCTGGAGATACTTTGGATTTACAAGGTCGGATGTGGACCATTATGTTCAAATGTGTGAATACTGTTTCTATACTACTGGATAATACTGCAAGCCAAGTTGTATTTTTTTCAATACTGTGTGATGTACCTGGCTACTGTGTAATAGTGTGACGGCATGTTGACTTTATTCTCGACATTTCCACTTTAATCTCGACGCTTATGACGAGAATAAAGTCGACATTTCAACTTTATTCTCGCCGTTTGTTGAGATTAAAGTCGACATGTTGACTTTATTCTCGTAATTTGTTATTAAAGTAGAACATCATAAACTGAACTTCATCTTAAAATGAATATTTAATTTACTAGATTTTCTCAAACCCGGTCATAAGTTATGCAGCACATTAAATGCTTTGTGTTGTGTTCCTGAAGCCATGTTAATCATTATGTGCTTCTTAAACTGACTTCCTCTTGCACTAAGAGGCAGCGATCGCCACACAGAATACATTCACTTCATGATATTCCTGATCTCTGAAAATGTAGAATTCTAAGATCATTTTTCATGATGGTTTACAAAAAATATTTACTATTTATTCCTTTTCTAAGACATTTGACAAGCACCTCTGGATATTTTACTAAGTCTAAATGCCTCTTTGGATGGTTGAAAATATGTTGTCAAAATTTTAGTTTAAGTTGTTTGCAAACATTGTTCAATAAAAAGGCTCTATATTTTGACTGCATCTGTCATGCAATGTGATTCCTTCTTTTCATTAGTGCCACCCCCTTGAAAACTATCACTTTATGGGGCCATTCAAACCTGTATTAATACTTGTGTGCACATTAAAATGTTTTTTGTACAATGTACAATTCTCATGACAGTGGAATAGGTTATTCTTAGCCAGTCTACTGCAGTAATTGCAGTGGAAAATGTGGTTAACATCCACTCATGCATGGGAAAAAAATACCGTCCAATAATGTGAAACCGGTATCATTTTGAATTTTGGTCATACTACCCAGCACTACTCGTAAGATGCAAAAACATTATGGATGTAAAAGTCACTAAATGTTTTTATCCCAGACATTTTCCAAACATTAATTACTGTGTATGTTTGAGAGGTTGGAAAAGAGTGTTTGTCATGTAGAGGCGCAACAGACAAGAGCTTCTCTGTCTTAAAGTACCTACATTAGTCCCATAGTCTGAGTGAATGATGGGCAATTGGGCTATTAGTGTATTGATGATCGTTTGTATTTACTGGAGCACAGAGCAGGAAATATAAAGAAATAGTACAAGATTTTAATTCTGTTGTTGACGAGGCTTATATATGCTCATTAATTTGTGTCAATGTCCAGGTCTTTATGGCTTGTACATTTGCCGCCTAGTAATAAAATTCAAAGTTGTGTAGTGCCATGCCCCCTTCTGGTTTAGGTAATTGTAGTGTTGCCCTTTGGATGCACAGATGTTTCAAATTCTAAATAAATGAGGTAATGATGGAATCTAATTAAAAAAAAAAAAGATTTGTTAATGTATATGGGGATGCTTTGAAACAGAAAAAGATACTATCTGCTAATGTGAGATGGAGGGTGGACATTCTATTCACATTGTTTTAATTTTTTTTCATGCAACATTTTATTGAAAAGGAGCTTTATATTTACTTGGGATATTTACCCCTAGATATTTAAACTGATATGCTAAGATAAATGGGAAGATATCCAGTCTAGTACAGTGCGCTAGAGAGTTCCATTAGCAGCGGTGTTATTTTTTCTCTTGTTTTTTTATTACCTCAAGATATCTTGTATTTACCCAACCTGAGGAGGTTCTATTGCAGTATATGCAAGCATATATAAACATGAGCAGCAAGAAAGGGGCTCAGAAAGAAACAGAAAAGAAATCTAAAGCTATATCCAAGTCAAGACACGCATCAAGTCCAAGTTCAAGGTACAGCCTTACAAAGACTGACCCGGAACAGACAGAAGAAAGCACAGATTTCCTGGGACCTAGGGCCACTGCATCGTCTCCAGCCAAGAGCTAAAGTGAGAGCAAATGTGTAAGTGATTCAGGTCACGATAACTCATCGATTCCAGAAGATTCATTGAAACTGAAAATGGCCTTGCCTTATGCGTCCTCATCTCCAAAAGACTTAAAGGAGCTCAAGAAAGATATCTCCCGATTATATAAAAAATAAACTTTGGACGAGATGACACGTGTTCAGAAAGACGAGACGTGGCCTTCTCAGAAAGACACTTTCAAATCCCAGAGACTAGACTTTGTGCCAAGAGATTTAACCACGCCCGGGGCCGGAAATAAAACAAAGATTAGATGACAAAGTATTACGCCATAAAGAATTCAAAAACCATGGTGCGATACACATGCAGAGCAGGTTAGATATAATGGAAGTAGGAAAATTCGAAAGACTCAAAAAAATGATAGTAAAGATCGCATTAGCGCAAACAAACGGAAAATATTACTCGGTGAAATAACAGAGCAGCGAAAAGAGATTGCATAGTGTTTGAGGATGTCAGAGGGAGAAGAGAGACAAGGCAGTGAGACAAAAGGACAGCTGCTGTATAGGCTTTTGAAACATTCGAAGTGCCACACAAAATGCAGATCACACGGCACGGCAGCAGCAAGCCAGCAGCTGCTCAGGCAAAGAGGAGGTAAAAAAAAACTATTTGTTTCCCATTGTATCAATTGTATTAAGAGAGGTTTCAGAGCAGTGACTGCGTCTCTTTGGGGTGCGTTCAGACCCCTTCTTCAAAACAGCACGTAGCACAGGCGTTCGGGGTTGGCGAGCAAAGCGAGCAGAGGGCCAAGCCCCCTATTAAAAAAAGAAATAAATGAGACAAACGAGAAGCTGCAGCAAGAAATTCAAGACCCAGAGAAACATGTAAATAATCGCTTTGAGACAGCCTTTAAGACTAGAATTACCAAAGCCTACAAAAAAACTTGTACACATGGCCCACCTTAAATCCGTTCACAGCTCTCTGTCAGCATCTTTTGTTTTGTAAATGTGTTGGTAAGCGCAAGCAGCCTACTATCACATCCTCCCACCATGGCAGAAACGGCAAAAATCACTCTCAAGACTCAAGCCTTGTTTATCATGAAGTGAGGTTGTATCTAGAGCTGTGTAGTGTAAATAATATATCGTTATTTGGAACATATTCGTTTCATGTGTGTTCCATGTCTACTGTACAAAGATCTATGTAAGTGTTGCATGACAAAAATGTTGAACACATACCTAAAAGTAGGGATGCACCGATATGGGAATTTTGGGCTGATGCCGATATACGATAATGTCTATGTACTTATCTGTCGATGCCGATACCGATGCCGATATACATATTTATAAGATACAGAGAAAAATGAGACTTGATCTGCCTGAACAAGAATTACAGACAAAGTGAACATTAATTTGTATAACAATTTTGCACACCACATTCAATCATTAAAAACAAATGATATCTGCCACATTTGGCTGGCTACCTGTTGGTTATATGGGAAACAGTTTTGCAGGTTGTTGCTTTAAATAACACTTTTCTCTTTCTTTTTGATGGAACAAATACAACAAATTCAACAATAATCGAAAAAATGAAAACTGAAAAAAATGGTAAAATGTACAATGACAATGAAATAAGCAGTACCACTTAGGAATAACAACTTTTGCAGATTATTTACAATCATTAAAATAGCTTCTGCTCAACCACATGTGGCTGGCTATCTGATCCTTTGTTTTACAGTCTGCAGTATTAAATACCACATAACTTTTTTTCTTTCTTTTTGATGGAATAAATCTAACCAATCTATAATTTTAAAAAACAGAAAAGCATACGATATTTTTTAAGCATGATGGGGAGGTTTTTCTGAATGAACAAGAGCATCTCTGCCTTGTCACAGGAAATTCCGTTTCTCTTTTCGTTGATCACATTAGAAGCAAAACTGAATAATCTCTCGCTATCCACGCTAGTACATGGAGCTGACAGGAACTTGCGTGCTACTTTGGCAATGGTAGGAAACCGACTCCAGTTTTGTTCCAGTATTTTCATTCCTCTGGATTGGTGCTTCAGAAAGAAATCCCTGCACCTGCCGAGTAGCATGCATACATATACAGTATTATATTCTGTGTCATCTTTCATATCTAATAGATAGATCTGCATTTTGCCTTTTACCAGGACTGTCAGATTAAGATTAGAATCCTTACAATAAAAATAAGTAAATGGCATTTGAATTGAATGCATGTCTGTATTGTATTTGCTGTTTTTGAAACATTTTATTATTAATATTTTATATATATATATTTTAAAATGGGTGTGTTTAACACAGTAGATGCTGACCGTTTAACTAATGACTAATAACAATATGGGTTAACAATTTAGAAACACGTATAGGCTGATCCTAAAACGTTACATGCAAAAACAGATCTGTAAAATCCCACAATACTGTCCAGCATGTCTTAAGTAACATGAAGCCAAAGTTAGTGTGAGGTAAAACCAACAACCACTCTTTTACATTCGATTGCTGTTTTCTTTCTTGCCAAGATTTTTTATACATTCGAATTATGTTAGAATAGTGAATACTGCAGCATCAAAGCCAGATCTGCCAGGATGCAGGAGAGTTTTTACCCCCAAGCTGTTAGACTCCTTAACACCAGGCTGCCCCCTGGGACCTTCCACATGTCCTCAACCACCTCTAAAAACAGAACTTTTATACATGCGAGCCACTTTCCTACAAAGACGAGTGTGCATGTAGAAAAGAACTGAAAATCTCACACTGACCTTTAAGAATTTTGACACTCTTAATATCCTTCTGCTGTGAAACATTCTGACCTGTCATTGTTTACACATCTTAAACAACTATTAGCATTCACTGATAATTTCTGTATTATCTATATCTATTATTTATTATACTACATATCTTACACATCAATATTGCTGCTACTTCTTTGTCCTATCTTTGCACAATGTCGTCTGTGTTTTAATTTTTAATTTTTAAATTTTAATATTTTAAATTTTAATTCTATTTTTAATTTATTTATTGCACGTCATGTTGTTACACGCCTCGCAGTTAGGAGACCCGGGTTCGCTTCCCGGGTCCTCCCTGCGTGGAGTTT
The DNA here is from genome assembly GCF_900747795.2 of Erpetoichthys calabaricus. Lineage (NCBI taxonomy): Eukaryota > Metazoa > Chordata > Cladistia > Polypteriformes > Polypteridae > Erpetoichthys > Erpetoichthys calabaricus. The sequence continues at coordinate 158,595,117 of NC_041401.2, read as the reverse complement.
GCATGTTCTCCCATGTCTGCATGGGTTTCCTCCGGGCACTCCGGTTTCCTCCCACAGTCCAAAGACATGCAGGTTAGGTGGATTGGTGATTCTAAATTGGCCCTAGTGTGTGCTTGGTGTGTGGGTGTGTTTGTGTGTGTCCTGCGGTTGGTTGGCACCCTGCCCAGGATTGGTTCCTGCCTTGTGCCCTGTGTTGGCTGGGATTGGCTCCAGCAGACCCCCGTGACCCTGTGTTCAGATTCAGCGGGTTGGAAAATGGATGGATGGATGGATGTTGTTATACTGTGGACCCTGAGCTTCACAATTTCGTCTATCTGTATACTTGTATATGGTTGAGATGACAATAAAGTTCACTTTGACTTTGACATTCGATCCGACAGCCCTAGTTATTTACTTAAAACAAAGTTGTAAAGATCTCCACAGAGCTTTTTTTTTTTTTTTTTTTTTTTTAACTCACCTCTGTTGTCATCTGGCTGTTTTCCTGAGGCATCAATGTCTTTTCTTCAAGAATTTCGTTGTACATTTCGAAGAGCGTGCATGCCACCTCGTCATTTATCTTGGCCCTATTCTGTTGTGGACCATCTATCTGTGATTCAGTCGTTTGCATTTCGTTCGATTCAAGTTCCATCTGAGCTTACAACATTTTGAGTGGCAGTGATTTTACATCTGCATTGAAATAGTGGTCTTTGTATCTTGGGTCTACAATAGTGGCAACACAGTACATGGTTTCTGTGTAAATCTCAATGAAACAATTGTTTACAGCCTCCAAGAGAGCGCTTTTACTGGTTTTGACTCCGAAGTCAGTATGAGCGCTTTTAGTCAACAGTCGTTTTAAAGCATTAACTGAGGGAATAACGTTAGAAGCCAAGGCTTCAGATTGGCAAATTTCTTTTGTCAGTTGTTTAAATGGAGCAAGGAATGTGATTATGTTCTCGATCAAACCCCACTGAGTAGGCATTAGAGTTGCAGGTAACTCAAAATTGGAGGCATAAGCCCCAAGGGCTCTTTTCTGCTACAGCAAGCTTTGCAGCATATAGAATGTGCTGCTCCATCTAGTCGAAACGTTTCGTCTGCATACCAAGTTCAGTTTGTATAGTTTTGAGACGCGAGTTGGCTAATTGTGAATGCTTAAAGTGACCGACTATTTTTCTGCCGATTGCTATTGTATCCAAGACGCTGCGGTGGGATAGTACAACATTGTTCACGGCAAGCTGTAAAGTATGAGCCATACATGGCAAACTTAGGATCCCGCATTCCTCCATAGCCTTTGCAACGTTGCATGCACTGTCTCGTAATACTACATGAAGATTCTCTTTGGGTGTTTTCCATGTTTCAAACATTCTTTTAAACGCCACAGGGAGTGCAGCACCCATGTGTGATTCGGAGCATTCTTGGGCGTGCGGTCGATCCACTGAGCAGTTAAACTAAGCATACTAATAGCACTCTTATCAGATGTCCATATATCAGTGGTAAAGCTTATGGCTGTGACATCTTCAGCAAGGAGTTTGTGCACATGATTTTCCACAAACTTATTTAACTCTGGAAGCGCTATGTCAGAAAAATAACGGCGACTGGGTATCTGGTAACAGGGCTCAAGATGCTCAAGCAGCCTTCGAAATCCCGTATCTTCTACAACAAAAAATGGCTGATTGTCCAGAGCAATAAATTCCATCACTTTTGCAGTAATTGTTTGAGCGTTAGGGTTATCTTTATCAAATTTCTTTGATTTTTCAAGTAACTGATCAACACGTTGAGCAACTGCAGTTTTTGATTTTGTGCGCGGTGGCGTAGGATTCTCCTCTTTTGCTCTGAGGAATTCTGTATATTTGTCAGGATGGCGTGTCTTCAAGTGTGTAATTAAGTTGGTGGTATTGAAATTTCGCACTTTGGTCCCTCCACGCAAAACATTAGTTGAACAAGTGTTGCAAATGGCATATTTTATGTCACTCTCACTCACTTTGAAAAACTTCCACACCGCAGACATTTTCGCACAGTAGCCCAGCGTCGCTTAAACGTCTGGCACATCCGGAACACAGTGAATGTGTCATCAATATCGGTTCGAATTATCGGCCCAATTTAGTCATCGGTCAGATGCCGATAAAATTATTTTAACGCATTATCTGCCGATACAGATATAAATCCAATATTATCGTGCATCCCTACCTAAAAGACAAACTTTTTTCATGTTTAGCACTATCCATCCACAACTACAGGGTCACGGGGGTCTGCTGGAGCCAATCCCAGCCAACACAGGTCACAAGGCAGGGAACAAATCCCAGGCAGGGTGCCAGACCACTGCAGGGCACGCACACGCACACACACACACCAAGCACACACTAGGACAATTTAGGATCGCCAATGCACCTATCCTGCATGTCTTTGGACTGTGGAAGGAAACCGAAGTACCCGGAGGAAACCCACGCAGACATGGGGAGAACATGCAAACTCCACGCAGGGAGGACCCGGGAAGCGAACCCAGGTCTCCTAACTGTGAGGCAGCAGCGAGGCAGTGCTACCGTGCCACCCTGTTTTAGCACAAACAACAAAATTTTGGCATGAAGTGTATAATGTGTGAAGACTGAAGTCCAAACATCAAATAAGCACTTTCACAAAAGATAAAAGTATGACAAAACAAGTGCACCTTTATTCAAAACTATAACCGAAGAAAAAGAAATCAGGTTAGTGTATGTCATTGTCACGACTGCTTTGGTAGTACAACGGTAAGAGCTGCTGACTCATAATCAACAGGTCGCGAGTTCAAACCTTACGCTGATTCAAGTCTGTAATTGCCGGTGTAAATGTATCGTGCTTGTAAAGGTTAGCATTTTTTTTTTTTTTATTCAGTTTTATTCTCTCAGTCGCATTCACGCTCACCCCAATCTGACACTACTGTTTTCACATAAAGACGTGCTATAACAGAGGTGAACTCAGATGAGGATGAGGGTTCTATATTGGAGAAAGAGAACAGAAGCCTTCCCCACAAGAAACATCCACTCACACATAAGAACAACGCATCTGCACCAGGTGTAAAGGCGAAAGATGGCACTGTTTGGATGCAGCAGCAGGTCGGACATCAGTCTACCACACACCTGTCCTTCAAAGAAAAAGCACAGCTTACAGAGCTCGCCAAGGTATCGTGCAAAGCCCAGTTTGTGATTATGATTTGTGATGGTCTTTGTATAAACATTTATACAGTATGTTACTTATATAAAAGCTAGATTCATTCTCACTAGTTTTCACCAAACAAACGTAGCACACATGTGCACAATGTTGTTTCTTTACAAACTGATGTTATGTTTCTCAGAACTGATATTGTTTTAAAATATCACATTCAGCTCATCTGCAGGTGTTGCATTTTTCATGGTATTTTGGTTAAACATTTGATGGTAAGTACAATATTGGAATGCTATTGGCTAACCAGATAAGTGTAATGGACTGAATGGCCTTCACTCATCTGTAAACTTTCCTATAGTTTTCTGAATATCCACCTTTCCACATTGCCTAATAATGTTTCTCTGTCGCTCTACTTTCATCTCTTTAGGGTGTAGTGACTGCTTTTATTTAAAATATACCTGACTGTAAATGAACAAGAATGCACAAAAGGAAAATAAAATAAAAGTGATAACCTATGTACGAATAAGATAATCTCAGCTGCCTAAAAGGATAAAAATGAATTTTACTTTGTTTAGTTTAAAAATATCAATGGCCATCAAGTTTTTTACTCTTTAAAGTAATAAATCTTTACTTTGCACACCACCTTTCCTCTATAGAAAATAATTCATACATCTTTCAAATAAATATATATCTACCAAAAGAGCACCTACCATAAATTACACTAGCTAGGATAGCAAGTGTTATTAAGTCAAAGTTATAAGGACACTTACTTTTAAGTCAAAGCCACAAACAAAGATGCGATTGGGAATCACAGTACCATAGCGTGGAGCAGAGTTGGGGTTGTGGCAGATTGGTGATTCTAAAGAATCAGCACAGGGAGAGGAAGAAAAAGAGCTGGTCTGTGCATGGCTGTCCATTTGCTGTGGAAGGACAAACAAAATACCAGGGTAAAAAATGTTCTGTTCATCCTTCATCGGTTAATGAACAAATACACAGACAAATCAACAAACTATTAACACATTTCTTTACTAATGGGAATAAGAAATTATTATATATTATATATTATTATTATAGTAGTAGTAGTAGTGTTAATGGCTGCTGGGTGGCTTTTTTTTTTTAGGGATCAAATGTTTACAGATAACCTGATACGATGATCAAGTAGCAACATTGAGGACACACATAAAGACACAGCAATAGAGAAAAAACTTTAGTTGCTAAAATAAACACATACTCATTTATATAGAGATGGCTTAGCTTTGAGAGTTTAGATGTACAACAAAGTGAGGTATTTCGTAAACTGAACTCAAAAAGATTGCTACCAAAGCCGGCAGCATAACTAATCTTTTTCCTCACCTAAAACTGCATCAGACTTCATTGACTTGTCTGTTCTTCAACAGCCTCAAACACCACCCGCTCTGCTCACATAAGCTAAGGATAATGGATTATTTTTATCTGAGGAGTGCAATACAGTGGAACCTCGGTTTACGAACGTCTCGGTAAACGTACAAATCGGTTTACGACCAAAAAGTTCGCCAAACTTTTGCCTCGGTTCATGACCACACACTCAGTATACGAACAAGCCAGTTTCCCTTTCAGTTTGTGTGCGCCGATGATTTCCGCACGTGTTGCATTGTTCTCGGTCAGACGTGCGTGCTTTCGCTTTGAACTCTTTGTGCTCTATTTCATTACCCTTCCGGTTCATATGCGCTGATTACTGTATTTAAGCACGTGTTCAGCCTCTCCCTGTTCATTGTTCTCAGTCAGACGTGCGTGCTTTACCTGTGAACTCTTTGTGCTCTACAGTATTTCGTGTGCTTTTGCAGTTAACCATGACTTCTAAGCAAGTGAAGAGTGGTGAGAAGAAAGTTTTGCAGAAAATTGAAATCAAAGTAAAGAAAGAAATTATTGAAAAGTATGAGCGTGGCGTTCGTGTTACTGATCTTGCCGCCGAGTACAAGAAGTCAAAATCTATGATTTCGACTATTCTAACGCAGAAAGAATCTATTAAAGCAGCTGATGTTGCAAAAGGAGTTACAGTGTTAACTTGAGGCCTCAAGTGCTGGAAGAGGTGGAAAAACTGTTGCTAGTGTGGCTGAACGAGAAGCAACTTGCAGGGGATAGCGTAAGCGAGGCGATGTTATGCGAGAAAGTCAGGAAGATTCATGGCGATTTGCTGCAAAACTATCCTTCTACGAGTGACGAAAGTGAGGAATTTAAAGCCAGTAGAGGATGGTTTGAAAAGTTTTGCAAGAGAAGTGGCATTCATAGTGTGGTAAGACATGGAGAGGCTGCTAGTTCCGACGCTGAAGCTGCGAAAGAATTCGTGAAAAATTTCACAAAATTAGTGGAGGACGAAGGCTACATCCCGCAACAAGTCTTCAACTGCGATGAGACCGGATTGTTCTCCACCCAGTTCCTCCTCACTTCATGCCAGAAATCGACTCGTGCAAGGTTAGTTTTCTTGGTGGTTTATGGTTAATTTTTGTATTACGGATTTTTCAAATTTTCATTTTTCAGTTCGTAGCGTGAATTGTTGCAATGTTACTTTTCTTGGTTGTTTATTAAATTTCTGATTTTTCAAATGTTCATTTTTTTCCCTAATAAAGCTGGTTTCGCTAAAGTACTGAGACCCAGCCTCGTATACTGGGGTGCAAGACAGGTGACTCGCACGTCACAGAATGAAAGTGAAATTTTAGCAAGATTTTTACTGGATAAATGTCTAAATTTTGGAACACAGACAATCTTAAGTTACTGATTAAAAACCTTAAGTCAGCTTGGAATAGGATCTGCAGCGGCCATTTTTGTAGGCTGTGAAAACAATGGGGAAATGTAGAAAAGTACATAATAGAGCATTTCAAAAGGAAAGCTGAGAACTTCACATATAAATGTAAATAAAACATTACTTTATGCATCCCCTGTAAAATCTGTCTCAGTGTCAGTTAGTCAGACAATTATTATGTATGATTTTTAGCGTTTTGAAGCTCCTAGAACTGTTAAGGATATAAATAACAGAAGTGGGCGTTATTAGTCAAGGAGAATGCCTTTTTCAAACTCTGGCCATTTACAGTACGTAAACTAATAAACATGCTTTGGGAAGAGTTTCAGCATCATAATATCAGTGCAGGTTCAGACAATACCAATGCATATGCAATATTATTTAACATTATCCTAAATTCCCCTCCAACCCAGCAAAATCTCCCCAAGCCTACTGAATATCCCTCTATTTGTTGTTATACACAGGGGAATATCCCACCCCACTCAGTCACACATTAAACTCAAACACTGATAGTGCAGTTTATTGCTTTAAATATTAAGATGAAAATGCTTACTGAGTACTGATAGGCAGATTAGTTACAACAAAATTATGGAAACTCCATTTGCAATTTATCCATTCTCCCTATGTGTATATAGGTTTTGCCAACATCTTGAATTTATGCTACCTATCCCAGCAGCATTGGGCACAAGGCAGAAATGCATTCCAGATGGGTGTGGGTCATTGCACTGCCAGTGTCCTGACAGCGCCCTGACAGGAGAACTTTTCTGAGAATCTGGGAAATCAATTGACTATAAAAAAACAGAACATGAGACAAAATTGAGGTAAAAAGATTGAAACAAAAAAGTCAATAGCAAAGTACAAGAACAAGACAGAATTTCATCAAAAGGTTTTGAATGTTTTTGGAATCCTGTGGATCTTATATCTGACCTTTAACCTTTCACACTGATTATCAATGGATAATGACAACTGAAGCCACTCCCCTTGCAAGGCAGGAATACCACTTATCTGGAACAGGGTCACTGGGATAAATAAAGTCCATAAAATTCAAAATCTCAAATCCTAAATAACATAAGGTCAAAAGCAGAAAACCTAAAAATTCAAAATGGTCAAAATATCAAAAGCAAAAAGGGGAGCCAAACAGACAAATACTAAGCTGTTATGGTACAAAGTTGCTGATCTAGTTAAAGCTTATTTTAATGTTTTTCTTATTATTTAAATATAATTTTGTTTTTGATTGTGCTTCATATTATATTTATGTAATACTGTGTGTTATTTATTCTTTTGCTATTTTGTGCTATGTTAAAAATAGTAGTGTTTTTTGTTAAATGCCATGTCTTCTTTATGTGGAGCCCACAGTGGTAAGTCAGAGAATGGTAGACAATTATAGGAAATGCTTACTTGAGGTTGTTTCTGCCAAGGAGAAAATTACCAGCAATTAGAGGCAAGGGTTTACTTATTTTTTCCACTGAGAGAAACACCGTATCTGTTTTATTTTTTACTGAATAAATTATAGCAAAGTCATATTGTATTTTTTTCTTTTCAAGTACATCATCTTAATCTAAAGATACTGTATAATAGCAGATCAAATATTGGTATGTCAACATGCTGTACGTTAAAAAAGAAAAAGATTTCACGGGGTTTACTTACTTTTTCACCTATTTGTACCCTAAAGGATGGCAGACGAAATGAAATGCAGGACTGAATTTTGAGCCAACAAAAACAGCTTGCTTTAAAAATATACTTTACACAAGACAGTACAGACTATAGATGCATAAACGGACCAAGGAGCCCAAATTGATGTGTGCGCAACTTTACAGTAAAATTGTGATTTATAAAAGAAAATTTGACAAGAACCCTTGCATATATTTAAGGCAACTCTTACCCATCCGTATGCAACTCTTCATAAAATGTTGGAAATGATGGACACCCGTGAGAAATTTTGGGAATGCAGCCTAACCAACTAAATGATCACTTACATGCAAAATAATTCTTATTATCGAGTCGTTATTATAATGTGGTTTGAGATGACAAGTATTAAACTTCAAAAGTGCTGAATATTATGAATAGACTCTGTTACAGTTGCCTTTAAAAAGGGCCAGTGCCTTGCATTTGCACTGAAGAACTTGTTTAGGTTTTCCTCATTTTATACTGGCTTCCTTTTGGCACTTCTCTGGATTACAGTACAAACCAATTAAATCAGCTGTTGCCAATAATTGCATTAAGTAAAATGACAAACATGATTCAGGCCCTGCATACAGAAAGCTTTAAATATCATGCTCTATAATAAGGGTGGATGGTATAACCAAAGATTTATATCACAATATAATTAAAAATTATCACAGTATATATCGTGGGATAATCAATACTGAATCCAGTTTAGATGCATCTAATGGTTCAATTTTATAGGCAAATGGTGGGTAGTTCTACTGTGATGTTTGTTTTCATAGGGACGATTTTAATCAACTGAAAAATACAAATAAATTTATATACCACCTTTCCTAAGCTGAAGCACTTCACAGAACTTCACAATGAACAACAGGGAAAAGAACAGCAAAAAATACATAATATTGGATACAAAATATATCAACATAGAACACTAAATAAATAAAGGAAACAAAAAGCTCTGAAATAGAGCATCAGACAATAAACCACAATAAAATCCAAAAATGTAAATACTATAAGAAAATTCCTGATACAACTGAAAATCATCCTGGATAGAGAGGTAAACTAAAAGAATGATCAAAATGTCAGGGTAAACTGAATGCATTCCTGAACAAATGAGTTTTAAATTGTTTTTACAATAATTATTTGAGTCAACAAATCTAATTAATTTATATTCAAAATATTTTTATTTTGGAAAATACAAATAAGAACTAAGAAATAAATATATTTATCACATGCTATTACAAAGAAATAGCATTTTTGAAAATGTGTAATCTATAGACTATATAGTAAAAAAGAAAAAAAAACAAGATTAACAATAAAAACAAATATATAAAGATCTATTCTTACCAAATGCTTTGGGTCCCCATTGAACAAAAAAAAAAAAGTCCAGCTAGACTTTAATATTTCCTTTCAAATCATCTTTATAAACATGAAGAAAAATTACATAAAGACAATTTAGATCTGGGCAGCACAGTAGTGCAGTGGTAGCACTCCTGCCTCATAGTAAGGAGACCTAGGTTTGCTTCTCGGGTCCTCCCTGCGAGGAGTTTGTATGTTTTCTCTGTGTCTGGATGGGTTTCCTCCAGTGCTCTGGCTTCCTCCCACAGTCCAAAGACATGCAGGTTAGGTGCATTGGCGATCCTAAATTGTCCCTGGTGTGTGTGTGTGTGTGTCCTGCGGTGGGTTGGTGCCCTGCCTGGGATTTATTCCTGCTTTGCGCCCTGTGTTGGCTGGGATTGGCTCCAGCAGATCCCCATGACCCTGTGTTAGGATATAGCTGGTTGGAAAATGACTGACTGACAATTTAGATCTACAGCCCTAAAACATGTACACCCTACTAAAGAAAGCTTTCACACTTGTCACATGTGAGTGTTGGTTTTTATTGTTAAATATGATTTTCACTGTTTGCATTCACTGGTATATATTGATAACTAGCAAAATACCCACGCTTCGCAGCGGAGAAGTAGTGTGTTAAAGAGGTTATACACATATCTACATATACATATATATACATATATACATCCACATATATATATATACATATATATATACACATATCAACATATATATACACATACATATACACACATACATACACACTCACATATACATATATACATATACACATACATACACATACATATATATATACACACGTACATACATACATACACACATATATATATATATATATATATATACATACAGACACATATATACATATACATATTTACATATCTACATATATATATACATATCTACATATATATATACTGTATATATAGACATACATATATACATACATACATTCACGTATATATACATATATATATATATATATATATATATATATATATATATATATATATATATATATATATATATATATATATATATATGTATATATAGGCAAATCCCCGCGCTTTTAAATTTTTATTAAGAAGAAAAGAAAACCTTTTTAAATTGAGGGAAAATATGCCAATAACAATTTGTTAAGGATCTGTTTTTTTGTGAAGCTACCTTTACACAGCCTCTCCGCTGTTTTATAAACAAACACCATATAAGGCCGTCCTTTCTCCTTGCTTAGCGGTTCTGTATTGTTTTATTGTTAGTTTATTACGATTGTTATAGTTATTGTGTAGCTATTTGAGACTCACTTTTCTGTTCAGGTACCCATTTCCTTTATGTAATCCGCGGATTGTCCGCTATTTTTTGTTTGTTTATTACGATTATAGTTATTTATTGATTCCCTTCTTTAGCTGACTGCCTGCCCATATAAGGCCTTCTGCTGTTTTTTTCTGAAGCAGCCTTTACACAGCTTCTCCACTGTTTTATAAATGAACGCCATATAAGGTCATCCTTTTTCCTTGCTTCGCCAAGGAAGCAGCCTTTTTATTTAATCCACGGGTTCTCCGCTGTTTTATTGTTCGTTTATTACGATTGTTATAGTTCTCTTTGTATACCACGTTGTCAGTTCAGCACTCCGGTTGTAATGTGACCAAGCCGTGCAAGCTTACTGTTGAGAATGCAACATATAGTTGTACAGGAGAAAAGCAATCTTGCCTCAAATCAATGGCAACCTTTTGTAGGTCTATGAACTTAATTTAAACTTTAGGTTTACACGGTGTTTTGTTTCCGAAGTACCTGCACTCATGAAAATGTCTGTATGCGTCAGTCGCTTCATATTCTTTTCCTGCATTATCAATTGTGTAATGTGTTTTTTTGAACAGGTTTGATTCATCGAAGTGATCACTCGTGCTGCGTTCAGTCAGTTCACGTGAGTCGCTCTCTTGTGTGATGTTGCGATGTCCATGGCTTTATTTAATGTTAGCTAAGACCCGGCACTTAAAAGTTTCTCGCTACAGCAATTTTAACTCCATTACAAAGTGATCCAAAGTCTCGTTTATACCTCGTGTCTTCTCATTAACGCGAATATGGTATTGCAAATGGCAGCGGGAGCGTTTCTATAAACTTAATTTAAACTTACGGTTTACACCATGCTTTGTTTCCGCAGTAGCTGCACTTATGAATATGCTTGTATGCGTAACTCGCTCGCTTCTTATTGTTTCGCTGCCTTCTCAATTGTGTAATGAATGTTTTCTTCAGCGCTCTTTGGGGCTCTTCCTTGTTTTCTACGTACTACGTTCACAGTCAGTTCACGTGATTACGTGGGAGGCGTGATGACGCGATACGCAACTCCTCCTCCCACGGCCATCGAGCTGCAGTCTATTACAGTATATGGACAAAAAAGAGGTTCCAGTTATGACCATTACGCGTAGAATTTCGAAATGAAACCTGCCTAACTTTTGTAAGTAAGCTGTAAGGAATGAGTCTGCCAAGTTTCAGCCTTCCACCTACACGGGAAGTTGGAGAATTAGTGATGAGTGAGTCAGTCAGTGAGTGAGTGAGTGAGTCAGTGAGGGCTTTGCCTTTTATTAGTATAGATATTGAATGACTTATATGCATGTTAGCTGTAGCTGTTAACTAATAGCCTTTGTCTTTAGCAATCATAGAATGTATTTTAATTAAAGCCTCTTGATCTGTGACCCGGTCCTGCTGCTACACCTCTGCAAGGTTAAGTACTGATAAGAGAACAAGTATAATCTAGTATAGCCACAAACTGACTCTGTGGGTCCATTTATCAGTAATTTGCAAGGACATAAGAAATTAAGCTAATGACATACCTCTGTAGTAAAGTATTTAAGAAGTGTAATCAACAGCTGTAAGTCAGTAATCTCCTTCCATGCACATGCGTGTCAATTAGGACTACTACTAACAATATTCAATGAATCTGGCGATTATTTTGTTGATTGATTAGTTGGATTATTTTTAAATCACTTGAAATTAAGCACATAGAGCACATGAAACTGAACATTTCACCAAATAATAGATCAGTATCAAATTTTAAGAAATGTACTTTGTAAATGAACTACATGTAGATATTTTAAACAAAATGTATGGTTTTATACAGCATTCACATAATAATACACTGAAAATAAATAGAAACACAACAGTAGCACTACTGTCTTTGGCTGGGTAATGAACACACTCACAGAAAAAGTTTCTTAAAAACAACAGTTTTCAATAAATTAACTAAACTTGCAATATGGCTTATGTATTCAGAATTATATTAAACCGACACTTCAAAATTAAACTTGTAATTTACTTTAAGAAACTTCTCAGTTTCTAAGAAAGAGACAGTTTACTGGCAAAGCATTATGTAAATGTCTGGCTACAACAATATTTCGCCTCCGAAGTTTTTTTTGTAAGTCTACAATAATGTTTGAAATTAGTTCGGCACAAAGATCATTGTCATTTGTTAGGGAAATGTACACACTACTTTCCTTTTGTGATACTCAGTTCTTACTTTGTTAATTAATATGCCAAGTTTATATTAACTGAAAGTTCCTATCTTTTTGCATCATTTTTATGTATATAAAACCTTTTACTGCCACATGTTCTTTGGCACATTAGCTTGCTGCCAATACACTGTTGCAGCCTGCTGCAAGTCATTTTCTGTCAAATGTGCGTTGTTAGATTTTCATGTTTGAAACTGTGTGATCCTTCCATAAATTCTGTTTTACCAGTTAAACTAAGCTTGCTGCAGCAGTACTTTCACATTATCCTGTCTTCCTCCAGATTGTATAAAGTCAGTTGAAGTCCAATAGCCAAGTAGTCTGGAACTTTTGCTTTTCCACCCCGCTCCTATCTTTTGACTCAGAATAAGTGATACACCTTTCAGCTGCAGTTTCAGCTGTACTCTGGGACTCACTGCTGCACTCCTGCTTAATTTTTTGTTTTTCTTATAAGATTGGGAAAAAAAATCTTTCTGCTCAAACAGGAACTTGGTTTCCAAAACGTTCTAACACGCCATATGTGTCTGCAATGCAGCACCATAATTTAGCAGAGTGACTGTGTCAAAAAAAAAAAAACACATCGAATGTCACTCCTGAACTGGGGATAAGGTTAAAAGTTTTGTGACAGGGGATGCACCCTTACCTTGGGGTTAAAGTCCCTGAGCACAAACAGGCAGGGATCAAAGATGGGAGTTAAAGATACTCTAGACCAGGTGAGGGTTCTATCTCCACAATACGGTTCAGCTCCCTTCCAAAGAACTTTGAAACACCTGGGTGTGATAATGACTTATCAGAAACATATCAAATTCCATTACTTGTGCCTGTATTGAACTTTGAAAAACATAATGAATTGCAAGCATCCTCAAATCAAATGGTTACCAATATAAGGGTAAGGCAAGTTCAATGTGGCACCCATATCACCCATTGACTCAATAGGGTTGAAACAACCGAATGGACCAATCGCATTTACTTGTGAATTGGACTAAGAGATTTTATAGAAAACTTTCTTGTTAAGGTGATTAAAACCTAGTAGTGCTAGACCAAAAATAAAATAGTTCTCAAAAGTTCTCAGTCAGTTTTACACATAAACATCAGCATCATAAGAATTCTAATCTAAAACAAACTGCCTGTTTTTCAATGGTTAATGCTGAAAAAAGCAAAGCAAAACAAAACATGCGATCCCTGCACTCTCAGAAAGTCAGGGAGGTTGTTGTATTAACTGTCTGTGTCCAACAAAGTGTGCAGTTGCTACTCTGATTGTCTGTAGTTATGTGAATGTAGTGCTGCGCGACAGAGATAATTGAAGTGTTTCTGATAGTATTTACAATGTTGGAGCAATTTCTGAAAACTAAGTATATTGTGTACACAAAGTATAAAATATCTGTAGTTAAATTAACAGAGCTCTGGATTGATTTTGAAAAGATATCTATTAAGTTTGAAAAAGTATGCTACTTGAAAAGGTGCAAACCAAATTTGTTTTAAAAATAAATATTTATGAATTTAAGGTATCTTCTTAAAGAGCTCTGGCCATTTTCTCAAAAGTTGTGCTGCAAGTAATCTCTCAAACCATACCACAAAGAAACTATACTGGACTGGGTTATTTTATTGATGTGACTATTGACCTTCCCCAAACACCTTTTCTCTCGACTGAGAATTGCACATTTATTTAGCTACTCTACTTCTAAAGGTGTGCAGCCAGAAAAACTGCTTCATGGGGAACACTTCTTTCACCTTAACTGCTGTTAGGAAAAACCAAGGACTGCCTAAATACATTCTTCAACCTTTACGTAGGGTTTTTTTGACATCTTAGCCTTAACTTTTTTGGGGTTTCAATCCTAGCTATGCTCATTAACAAACCTGAGGTGCTCAATAGCTACTTTGTTTATGACCACTGTTGCGGTTATATGTGTCTCCCTTTGGAACAGGTGTGGAGTATGCTACTTGGACTATGTTCTACCTGATGGGACTATTCATTCAGGCCCATTCCACCATCTGCTTGTGTTAAATATGCTTCCATCTTAGTTCCTTAGATAACTCCTATCAGTGATAGATGACCTGTGATATGCAGAAATTTTTCTGCCTAACATTTCTAGGCCTGCTGCTGGGACACACATAAATGAACTGGCCGATGCACTACAACTGATGGTTAATCTTACCTCTGAGGTCCTTCAATAACTTCTGACAGAGGCTCTTGCTACAAGAACTCTTACTCTACATAATCAAATAGCCCTGGATGTGCTCTTGGCAGCCCAGCAAGGTACCTGCAAGACGACAGGACATAATTAGTGCTGCTGCTTTGCAGTAAGGAGACTGTGGAAGATTGTGGGTTCGCTTCCCAATTCCACCCTGTGTGGATAGCGCTTTGAGTACTGAGAAAAGCGCTATATAAATGTAATGAATTATTATTATAATTGTTTATCCTTCAGACATCTCTCAGAATATACCTGACCTGGCCTGGAGATTCTTCATGTGGCTGATCCAGTCTTTGCTCCTGATTGGACATTATTACTGAATACTGACTAGTTTAATGATTTTCTTTATACTGTGGCTTGATTAAAATTAGTATTTGTTGCTTTAATAACTTTTGTCATTATCATTCTCTTGTTCTTCTACTGTATTTTTAAATGTACTATACAAGCCTTTATTCTATCTGTCACCAAACTCTAATGCTACCCCTCCTAAATTTGGCTATGCCTCTATATCACTTAAACTGCCTTATACAACTCCAGACTTGCTTGAATCATACGCTTAGAGTATATGCTTATTGATTACTACCCTACAGGAACATAAAGGGGGACTGTGAGAGTTTATTTTAAATGATAAATATGAACTGGCTTTGTGAATTTCACTTTGACACACAACTTGTTTTCAAAATCCTCTTTCTAGAGAAATTGATGTTGGTGCAAAAATAAAAAAAACAGATATACATATAAAGAAACATTTGTATAAAAGAAAACTCCTATTCCACTGCTTTCTAACTTTGAAATTAAACAGTATTTCAACATTCATGCACCAAAAGATGTAAAAATAATGCCTATTGTTCCATACATATAACTTTATACTCAAAGTTTCCTCCTACTTTAAAAAAAAAGTATTGGTGTCATAAGCATGAGCTTATTTTCCTTAATGGTTGACTCACAGCTAGTTTTTTTTATCATTAGCAGCAGTATTTGAAGTAGAACAAACAACCGTACCCTGTTTAACCAGCTTCCTAAACAATCATGGAGGCCAGTGAATGGTGAGGGTTTTCTTCAAAGTTTGAAGCTACGATTGTAAACAGTTTCAGATGTGGGAGGGAGAGAAGAGGGTTGTGGTTGTGGGTTGCAAGAACTGCCGGCTGTGTCAAAAGGTAACAAAATGCCTACTTTCTGCCCACCATTCACCATCTCTTTTTAAACAGTTAATAAAGGCAACTACCAGATGTTTTCAACCGTAGAAAAAAATACATTGCAAATTTCTACTAGTGTTTGGTTTCTACCGATATACTGCCCACCACTATCTATTTATTAATGGTTTGACACAATGTGGCTTGTTTGGTGCTACGTGAAAAGTATGCAAATGGCTATATATGAAAGGAACAATTTAGGTTTCCAAGGGCCATTGTGTTCCTGGAACTAGTTGCTGAATTGGATGAGATATTAAAAAGACAGCCTGCTATACCTGTTCATATCCAGGTTATAACAACGGTTGACATTCTGGTAACAGGCACCTAGTATAAACTACATTCAGTGCCCTTATGATGTGCCGGGCAACAAAAAAAGGCAATTTGCCACAGTACCACGTTTGCCTAAAATAACTGGTGCAAATGATCCACATTACTAACCGAGAATGCTAAACCGGATGGACGCAGGGACATCCGGCAATGGGCTGTGGCCGCAAAAGACGTACTGCGCAGGCGCCCCACAAATCCAATACCCCCCCCCCCCCCCACACAAAAAAAAAAGAAGCCGCGAGCACCACACAAAGCCCATTGGACACGAAACGGGACAGACTACGGACATAGCACACGAAACGTACACAAAAACGACGATTCAGACCCACGACCACAGTAACATAAATAACAAATGACACACAAAGCCCCATTTCTAAATGAACCGTCCGTATTAAACATACGTCATCTCAACACGTTCACAATATGCAGCATAGGTAGATCTCATTACAATGAGGCACTATTAACCGTTCAACCGCAGAAAAGGCTCCATATTAACAGTGAGTGCGATCCTCCTTATTACTTATCCATATTTCTCACGCTCAAGAACAAGCAAGTCATGAATTCACGACCACGGGTACAAAACAATACTGCTCGGATAACGGGACCAAACACAATTCACACTATGCAGCATAGGTGGATCTCATTACAATGAGGCACTATTAACCGTTCAACCGCAGAAAAGGCTCCATATTAACAGTGAGTGCGATCCTCCTTATTACTTATCCATATTTCTAGAAGAAAAAATGTCTCGGCTCCAAAAACGCAAAGCTCAACTAACACAGTTACAGAAACGAACCCAAATGGACAGACACACTGAACATAGACGCATGCAGGGCGCGTCTCACAGTGCTGCATCGAAACAGGCACGGCTTCAAAACGAAACACCTCCCGTCTCAGACATACAGAAACAGCAGCGAGGGGACAAAATAAATAAACGCAGACGTCTACACCGCGCATCTCAAATGCCGGAAAACAAGCAGGCAAGGCTCCAAAAAGAGAAAGCTCAACTGACCGACATACAAAAACGGGCAAGGCTCAATACAAACAATGCACGCCGTAAACTACAACGGGCTTCTCACACAGCACAGACAAATCGATTACAGCTCCAAAACAACATGTCCCAAATACTGGACATACAACGACGCGCCTCTCAAACGGCACAAGCAAAACATACACGTCACGGACATCAACGACAGACACCTGCTAAACGCTTGCGTTAGCTGACAACGCGTTCAATAATGAGTCCACTATTCAGGAAAATTCATTGGGATTAATGAATGTCATTTGCAATCATTGTCATTCACTTAACTTCCCTGAAGAAACAACTAGCAATACAAGTAATGAATTTACACGTTGTTCTCAAATGGGTCAAATTGGACTGCCTCCTTTACATTCATATCCTGAATATCTACAGAACCTTCTAACTAACGATGTACCTGAAAGTAAAAACTTTATGAACTGCATTAGATCCTACAAATCGCTATCCACTATGAACAGAAACAGTAGCACTGCACGTGACATCCGTCTTGCAAAACTGTTAATTACTGATGAATGTACAATGTCATCCAGTCACTTACTCAACACCATTCATAAACTTCTACAAACGTTGATGAATAATAATATTCCCTTTGGAGGAAAGGTACTTTTATTAGGAGGAGATTTTAGACAGTGCTTAGCTATTGTTCCACATGCCATGCGCTCAGCTATTGTTCAGTGCACCTTAAAATACGCAGACAATTGGCATTGCTTTCAAAAGATAGTTAGTACAAAACATGCGATGTCCACATCCAGATCATAACAATTGGTTATTACAACTGGGAGATGGTACATTCACCAATACAGACAGACTTCACCCAGATATTATTACAATTCCTCAAGCCTTTATCTATGATGACTTAGTTACAGAGAAGCAATCTCATTAGACCAAATGCCCCTTTTAACACAAGCTCTGACAAACTTGACTCTGATCACGACAATGACCATCTTCATTGACCTTACAAGTTCTGACCTGGAATTACCTTTTACACTTAAACGGCGTGTACAAAGAAATTCTCCAATAAACCTTTACACTATGCCACACACTTTATTGTTTGCTTTCTATTTGCATCATCTACACCTTCACACTATTCTATATCTCATTCATACATCACGCTCTTTGTCATTTCCCAACACCAGGGGTTGGCGAGCGAAGCGAGCAGGGGGCGGAGCCCCCTAGTAGCATTCTAATTGCAATAATGGCACCTGGAAAGCACGATGCTGCTTTTGTTAACCGTAAGCAGAGATATTTTATTAACATACAAGTTATTTGTGATGTCAAGATCAGACCAACAAACATCATGGTTTGGTGACATGGTTCAAACCATGATTAATTCATTTTGAGGTAAAGTTACGCCAGAAGACGACTAGCTGATGGGGCAGAACATGATGGCTGGCATGTTGGTAAGGTAACTGGCTAAATCCACAGTTCTACATATTGCATATACTATTCATTCTATCAGCAATCATGCTATTACGTGTGGCAGGTGATACTGGCTGCCCACTAAGACAATGGCTCCAGATGTCCATTACCGACTCCCAGAGCACAGAACAGAGGCATTACAGTGTCATGCATGCTCTTGCGAACTTGGATGTGAAGCATTGGAGGTTTCTCTAAAAGCCAATTAATGTCTGCAGCATCGGGTTTGAGTGCACTGTGCTACGTAACGTTGCACAGCATAACAATCTTCCAACTCCTGACCTTATTGACCTACCTAATGAGACAGCTGCCCTTCCCGTTGTGAGGCACTGTGAGACCATGATGCATTATTTATGAAATGAACAAACAGAGGGCGGCACAGTGGCGCAGTGGTAGAATACACAGTAAGTTAAATAAAGGCCTATGAATGGCTGAAATGACATCAATCAACATAAAAATGCTTCCTAAGGCATGACATTCATACTAACAATGTACTATTATCATGACAGGGTTGCTGCAGAAAGCACATACAAATATAAATCATTACAAAAACATCTATTTTTACATTAAATTTAACTTGTCTTTATATATTAAGCTGATTTATAATAAATTAAGCTAATAATAAACTATTGCCAGACAAACAAGGACAGTGGCTTCAATTCAGTTCGTTGTATATACAACATGATACACAGGTAATTGTTATTTGTCTTTGGAAATAGATTTAATATTTTCAGGTGAAAACTGAAACTTTTGATGCCTACAACCTAAAATAAATAAAGCCTGAATAAAAGGACAGATCTATAAAGCAATCAAATGCCAGTGAATAGGAGCAATACTTTATCACAGATTTCTCCTCAATGAAATGGCATATACATAACTATATATCATTTTCAACAATGACACATTGTGTTAGCAGCTTCGCTAACCGCATACCTCTGCAGTAACGAGTCTTTGTTAATGCATTATAAGCAGTAGCATCAGAAAGATCTGGCTAGTGTTTCAAAGCAGTACAAGCTGAGCCAAGCATTACATGCCTGGCCAATCTAGAAGATTTGAAACACTAACCAAATAAATGTTCTAAACAGATATTATGAGTGGGTGGCCATCCTAGGTTTGTTGTTGCTTTGTGCTCAGCTCAGCTGAGATACGCACCTATTCCCAGCGAACCCAGACTGGATTACCCAATTATAAAAATTAACAGAAGGTTGGAATGAGAACTGCAGCTAAGTTCATTACAGTCAGAGGTTGAATGAGAAGCCTCTATTCCTTTATCGGGCTATGTATGGTATCAATAAGAGGTTAGTCTCACCATCATTTCAACTTCCAAGTTCAAATACATGTAAAACACTGCAATCAGGTTGGTCACATCCTCTCACTCTTAAAAGTATGCACGTTATATATTTTTAATTTTCAACTATTTTCACAATTGAATAAAAGTTGCAGCAACAATAAGAGCCATTTTTGCCTTGAAAGAAAGGATTTTCCCACTTTATAAGTTAAACAAGTGATTTTTGAATAATTAGCATGATTCCCATAATCCGCTGCCAAAATTCAAGTTCCGAGAAGATGATCAAGGGTATATATACATTGTCAATATACAAGTCTCTGAAGGTCTATAGGTCTGTGAAGGTCTGGATGTGTAAAGACTTTAATGTAAAGACTTTAATAAATGAAATACCATGTAAGTTATCGAAGGCTAGTGGAATATACAACTTTTGTGCACAGGAGTTGCAGATTAAGGCAGAGATGCTATTAAGTGTCACCTAGATTTAAACAGTTGAAGAGTAACCTGCACATAAATGAGCAGAAACACAACTACTAATAATGGTTTTATTTTGGAAATATTTAAAATTCTTAAGATATCAGGATGTGGATTATAGTGATAAGCAGTGGCTTTACACTGCTTGAATTTTTTTCTTTCCAAATTAAGCATAATGCAACATAAAGCCTTGCACATTCATGTTTACAAAATAAAGACTAAAACCAAGAACCAAACAGAATGTCCAACAGAAAAATCACTTTTCATTCCAGTCTAGAAACACTAGTTTTCTTAGTATTTAAAAGCTGTCTGAGTGTACCCTCTATAATGACCATTAGTGTGATGTACTGTAATATATGCTAGTGAGATAAACAATAAACTAAGATCATTCAAATTTAGAGGATCACAATAATTACTAGTCATTTAGCCCGTTACAATAACGGGCGCTAGAACAGTAGTGTATAAACATTAGTAGGAACAGTCTATATTAAATGGCAAGGGACTTTGACCTCATTCTTTTTGTTGGTCGTATTTTTCTTTCTTTCAGCCTTTCTTTTGTTGATGTTTACTTGCTGAGCTGACCGTTCTTCGTGGGCTGCCGCTGTGTATTGTGTCTTTAATTTTCTGTGACAGTAATACTGTCTTGTACGTCCGTAATATACCTTTAATTTTCTCTGGCGGTAATACAGGCGTGCGCGTTGGTAATATACCTTTAATCTCCTCTGACAGTAATACTGGCTTGTATGTGGCTGTAATATGCGTCACTGTATTGTGTACCTTTAATTTCCTCTCGCAGTAATACTGGTTTGTATTTCCGTAAAACGCCTCTAACTTTCTCTGACAGTAATATCGCGCATTGCACCATGCCCCGCACATGCGCACTTCACCAGAAGACACACACACACGGACACCTGGACGCACAAAGGGATTTTATTAACTCTTTTAGGGCTAATTTTTTTTTGTTTCTTTTCTCCCAGGGCTGAATATTTTTCCAAAAACTTTTTTTTAAAAAAAGAACACAAAACAATTGTTTAACATATCAAATCAACAAAAAATATTTATTTTTGACTAATATAACTGTTTTGCATTTTGCATGAGCCTGCATACTATATAATTTAACATATTATTATTTCACATACTGTACATGTTACAAAGCAAAGTCCTGCAAAGTATGATATTGCTCAAAGCAGCCAATTGCATGCATTGCCACGTTGCACTGCTTACAATACGTGTTGCACTGGTGCCTCTTTTTCAGTTGTCTGTTGCTGCACACAACACAGTCAGGCTTGTACTTTTTGTCCTCATATGTTGCAGGAAAGTGGCGCTCAGTCAGCCTGTCTGGCACTGCTCTTTGTGCTGGCCTTCCTCGCTTTGCGAAAGGCACTCCAACATATTCTGCCAGCAAGCTGTCAACCACCTTCTTGCGGAAATCTGCCGCAGTCATAGTGCTGATCACTGTTTGCCTGCTTGAATAGTAGATATCCATTTGTGAGTGCAATCTCACGCATGCGATGGTACACAGTGTGGTACCACTTGGTGGACTTATGGCCGTAAGCATATGACCCCAGCATCTGATCCAGTCGATCAACTCCAGCCATCATACAATTGTATTCCTCAAGTGCAACGGGCTTGTCCAGCTTCCTACCTTCTGGGTTTCCCTTTGAACGAATTATTTTCTCACATAAATTGTTGGTGTGAACTGTAGTAAGACAAGTCACCCGTTTGACATCATGCCATGCCAATGCCACCAAGTTATCCGCCCCCATGAAAACAGGATTGTCACCTCTTTTCATCTTCAGCCTGTCTGGCTTCAACTGTAAAGGCATGTGTCTCCTGTTCACCCTCACTGTGCCACAAGCTCCAATTCCCCTGCTCTGTAGCTCCATGAACAATTCTGGTGATGTATAAAAATTGTCCATGTACATAACATGTCCCAAATGTTCATAGCCCTGAAGCAGCTCCAGCACAACCTGACTTGTCAAGGGACAGTTCTCTCTTTGAAAAGAATGCTTTCCAGTATAAGTAATTACTTTCAGGCAGAAACCAGTGTTTGCTTCTGCCAGTACAAAATCCTTAATGCCATACTTGGTGGGCTTGTCTGGCATATATTGTCGGAAAAAAGCCATCCCTTATATTTTATCATTGATTCATCCACAGACAAATCACGGCCAGGCTGATAAAATTGCTTATATGTTGGCTCCACTATGTCAAGCAGGGGCTGCACTTTACACATGGGGTTATAGCCTGGCTCACCCCTTAGGATTTGCTTCTGGTTATCACAAAAGTGAATGAAGCTTTGCAGCAGCACGTACCTATCACGCGGCATAACCTGTCCAAAGCCACCAGGTGACAAAGTACGTTTGGACCAATGCTCCCTGAAATTATATCGCCAGTCCAGTCCCATCTCTATCTGCAATGCCACAAAGCCCTTCATCTCGTCTTTTGTTGTGGGTTTCCAATTCGAAAAACGAGAATGCGGAGCAAGCGCATCCCGCGATTCAAAAAATTACTCTGCATACCTGTTTGTCTCGTCAGATATCAGCTGAAAAACTGCCTCAGGAAAAAAACAGATTGAAATAGTCCAGCGGCTTGTAATCCGTTGTGTCCAGCAGCAAGCCGTGCCTTCCTGTGAAGTCCGGTAGCCAGTTGGGCTCCCACGGATCAATTTCTGGGTATTCCTCCCATGCGAACCTTGCCGTAGGTGCACCGGCAGCGCGAATGCGCTCAGCTGCCAGCCGAGCAGCTGGGGCGGCATCGGCTGGTCTCCGATCGGCTGATGCCGGCTCCTCAATCTCTTCCTCGATCTCCTGATCACTGTCAATGAAATCTGACTCTGAAAAATCAGAGTCCGACACTGCGATAATGCGCAAAATGTCATCTGCCGAGTATTTTCTTTTCTGCACTTGCTTCACTCCCTCGTGAGATGTTGATGCCATCTTGCCTTTGTTTCTATTTGTTTACATATTGCAACTCACGCACACTTAAGGATCAGTTGCTGAGTCAACGAGTCTAACATTCCTCCAAGCAGAGAGGGAATGCCTGTGACGTGACAGTGAGTTTTGTCGCCATTAACAGCTGATTGTCGCCCTCTATCCCTGGATGTCGACTTTTGTCGACATTCGCCCTCAACCCCTCCTGTCGACAAAAGTCGACATCCGCCCTAAAAGAGTTAAAAAGGATAATTGATTGCATTAACAGCACCTCTCCGTCTCAAAAAAAGCAAAAGCACACAGTGCACACTGCTTGAAAAATTGGTTTGAGAGAAACAGTATTTAAAATCTGCAGTGTTAAAGATCTTTATCTAGTGATAAAAGTAAGTTTGCATCTCTTGTGATATGTTACAATTTTAAATCAGTTTGTTTGCAAAACAACTTATATGTCATTTTATATTGATAACATTTAATGAATATGAACCACCTGACTTGTAGTCACACCACTTGTTTTACATCATGGTAAAGTGGCATTCAATTTCAAAATCACCTCAACCGTATATACCCTAGGGCTGCACAATTAGTCGTAAATTAATCACAATTAAAATCATGACTTCCTCAATATACTAATCGTGAGAAGTAGCATTTCTGCATTTTCAGAGATTAAGCGTTCCCAGTTACAAACTGCTCTAAATAGCAAATGCATGTTGTAATCAATCATATTCGATTAGCACAAGTGCTCTCGCACTAGAGTCTGATCTCAAATAAGATCTTTAAAAAATTTGAATAGATTTCTTTTTTGTTTATGGCAACCACCCAAAAAACTGAAAAGTATATTTAATGTTTAACATAGATCACTTTACACTTTTTGGATGTTTAAGTACCAAAATGAAGAGAATCATCCATAATTTGGAAATATACTTTTTAAAAGTGCACTGCGCAAACTATTAAACCACTGCATGCAAACATTTTTGCTGCTATTTAAGAGTCAAACACATAGTGTAGTATAAAGAATACATGTAAGCTAAGCAAGTATCACCAAGTTTCAGTAACGTTGGGTTCACAATAAAGATAGCCATTACCTGGCTAATGCTAACGCATGGCTATGGTAGCAAAAATCAGATAATTAGTCAATGTTTTTATTTATCAAAAGACAATGTTCTGATTAAAACTTTGCATAATGAAGGTTTTAAAACATTATCAACATAAGAATAAGAGAAGTTATTTCCTCCTGCAGTGATTGTTCTGAAGTTATGTTTCTTTTACTTTATACTACATGTCAGACAACAAAATAGCTCTGAAACAAATGGAGCTTTCTACAACCGGTGGAACGCAAGTGCTCAAGGACTGAGTCTGGTAGCAACATGTAACCAGGGGTGTGGAAATCAAATTTTTTTCTACTTGTCCATGGACAAGTAAACTTAGAAAATCCACTTGTCCGCCAATTAAATTCACTTGCCCATAAATAAATAACAGAAGTGAAAAACAGTTTATTTTTTCTGTTCTCTTTTATTGATACCAAAACTGCCTTCCATTTTAAAACTGAAAAAAGTTCTTTCAGGAAGTAGTATTTTGCCACCTTGCTCTAGAACATTATATAAAAGATTCCCTTATCATTTTAACTCACTAATAAACAATGCCTTAATTATAGCTACACTAGTTCTGTTTCACATATTACAGTTACATAACAGAACACTATCCTGATTCATTTTCTGCCATGTTCTTCAGCTTTTGTCTTGCAACATCTTCTCCCCCCAAGAATCTTTACCATCTCAGACAGCATGGGCTGAATGCTGTTCATTTCTGCTTGAGCTGAACTGCATGGTTCCTGGACTGATGGTCCTGCAGAAGTGGATGCTGATGACTTTTCAGGTTTTTTATGAGTGGTGTGCCTGTTGCCAGATGACAGCCAGAATTCCACAGCTGGTAGTGGGTCAAACTCTTCTAAAGGTTTGCCATCAACAACAATGCGCATCTGGTTTTGAAGGTTTTCCTGAGTCAGGCAGGTTTTTAGAGAACTCTTTACTAAATTCATATTGGAGAATAATCTCTCACAAGAAGCGGTGGAAGGAAAAACTGTAAGAAACAGTGAGATCAGCGCACTAACATTCTTCAGAGACTCTTCCTTCCTCTGCAGAACTGAGGTATAGACTTTAACTAAAGTGCTTGACATTCAGATGGTGCATGTTTAACTTCCTCATCAGTCAACAAATCACTATACTGCTGAAACTAGTTCTTGATTTCAGTTTCCATAAGTGCTCAGTTCAGAGAGAGTGTGTGGCCAGATTATGAAATCAAACACCTTCATATCTGACACAGGAGGCTTATCAAGGTCAGAGAATCTGGTAAGTATATACTGAACCATGATTTCCAGGAGATCATGAACATCTCTGTCTTCACAAAAATCTCTGAAACCACCAGACAGCTTTAAGTATCCATCAAATGTACTAGACTCCTTGTCAAACAGGTTATAAAACTTTTCTCCTGGCTCCTTTGTCATGGCATGCAATCTGGTGTACAAGGTGTCAATGGCCTCCTTAACTTCAAATATCAGCAAGTCTTTGCTCTGGAAAAGAGTTGAGGGTGGCTGTAATAGCATAAAGTACATCCATCATCAGATATAGATACTTAATAAATTTTACTTGCTTGCGGTCATGTAGGATGACTTTAGCCTGCCCCAGTTCATCTGCCTTGTTTGATGTGGAAAGTATCTGTTCCATGTGGGTAACAGTTACATATAAATCCTGGCTAACAGCTTTCAGTGCTCTGGACTTTGATGATACCCATCTGATGGCTTTTATTTCTGAATGCATAAGCAAGGTTTCATTCAAAATTGACGCAAGATTTTACAGCTCACTTCGTCTCTTTGGTGAAAAAGAATAAAACTTGCAGATGCACTTAATGGTGTCTTCAAACTTTTTCAGATAGCCTACATCTTTTACAGCATCAAGTACACCTAACTCCAGTTTATGTGCCACACAGTGTGTAACAAGAACTTTGTTACTTACACAATCACTGAGCTTTCTGGCAACACCATTTTTAGCTCCAAGATTAACTGCTGCACCATCAAGATTAATGCACACAAGCTTTGGGTCATTGTCTCCAATATTTTCAGTATCAATGCCACATTTTGACAAACCATTTTTTATGACACAAACAACACCATCTGCTCTGGCATTTTCTAAATTCTCAATGCTAGCCATGGCTGTGTAAGGATCAAACATTTCTGGATGAACGTACCTCAGTAGTATACCTTCTTGGTCTATTACTGATGAGTCGGTGCTTGAGTCACTCATGACTGAAAAGAATCTGACATGTTTTATTTTTAATAAACTGACAGCACGAAATCAACTTATTTTATATGAAAAATTCTCTAATCAAAAACAATCTATAGACAGCTCATTAAAATTGATGTTGTCATGCAATAAATTTCTTAACTCCTCAATATATCACAACCTACGCGAAATCGCAAATTTCAGGAAAGATTAACTGCCTAACAAGCTTTGTTATGTGGTGAAACCATTTGCATTGTAAGTAAAATGACCACATTTTTATGTAGAAACAATACATTTTATCAATAATATATAAAAGTTATCGATTATAATGAAAAATCATCAGATTACATCGTAATGTCGGCATGAAAAAAATGACCACATCTCCAAGCATGTAAATAGTAGGGTAAAATACTTATGTAAGACCATAAGAGTGCTTCCCCTTTGAAAAATCAGCCATCATTTTGTAAACAATATTGAAGACATGAAGAACATGCCTAAGTAGACTGTTTCTGCACGAAGTACATACCCAAATGTTTAAAATTTGAAAGTAGTGGTAAAAATGTGCCCTGCACAGCACATATAATTCTTTTTTCTCCAGAAAATTGCACTTGTCCGCGGACAACTGAAACCAGAAAAACACGCTTGTCCGACTGTCAATTTACCCGTGTCGGACGAGTCGGGCGTTGGATTTCCACATCCCTGGTAATAATGTCTGCTATCAAAATGCTTCTTGAGCTTACCATACTGTATATTCATAATGTTAAAAGTAATGCATTTATATAATGTATAACATTACTGTCAGGTTGTGTTTACATTAACTTCTTAATTTTACATTACGATCACTTAAGATTGTATTATCTATGGGGATGGAACGATAACGATACCAGTATTGGATTTGGTCAGATACAGTGCTCGTATACTTGTACTCATACTCATAAAAATGCACTGATTCTCTAACCAACACTATTAACATGCACGTCTGATTGTTGAGGAACAAAAAAAAAAGTCTGATGTGGAAGTTTTCTTATAATTGACGATCAAAGCCAGAACCTAGCAAAGGTAACCTGTGAAAGTAAACATAATGAGCATGGTGAAATAGCCTCTGGCAGTGCAAAGCATCAGCCAATGTTGTGGCAGACTCTACCAAGGCGAGAAAAAATGTCAAACAATAACCAGGGGTCGGTGAAAATAACAGAAGCACTGGCTAAGTGTATTGTTCTTAACGATCAACTACTTTCAGTTGTTCAATAACGTGTGATTTCCTTGCTTTGTGAATATGTTAGAAGACAAGTACAACATTCCAAGACGTGCCCATGTCACAGAGGTAGTCCTACCCAGGATGCACGAGTTTGTAAACAAGCATGTCTGTCAACTTCCCCACTGACAATTGGATCAGTGGATTTTTTTTATCCAATGTCTATCATCACCTCAACTGCACAGTGGTTGAGAATTTCACTGTCCAGTGGCTTATGCTCCATGCAAAGCAGTTTTGAGGCTCCCATTACAGGCCATGCAATAACAGATGCATTTCAGTAAATGCTTGGCACTTCCACGACAATGCCAAAAATATGATAAAAGGCATTGATGACACTGTAGTCCCAAGCTTTTCCTGTGTTGCTCATACAGTCCAGCTGGCAGCACTAGAGTGTTTTTGCACAGCAAAGTGCTGCATAGGCTGTGACAGTAATGCATAAAATTGTTTTTAGGAATTCCACACACATCTACTTAGACCAGGAGTGGGCAGATTCAGTCCTGGAGGGCCGCAGTGGCTGCAGGTTTTTGCTCCAACCCAATTGCTTAATAAGAAGCCCTTATTGCTCAAGTAACACTTCAGCTTCACTTTAGTTGTCTCGCTCGTTAAGATTTTGAACCCTTATTGCTTATTTTAGTCTTAAACAGCTGTATTCTTGGTTTTTAATTGCTCCTAATTAGCAATACCATGCAAATGACAAAAGAGACCAGCATTTCTCCATTTAGCTTGTTTTCATTTACACCTGTGTGTATTTATCATGCACTATTTGGTTTAATTAAATACTTGGAAGGAAAGTGAAGAGACTTGAAATCATTCGGATGATATCCTTAGAAAGGTAAATAAATCTAGGATATGAGAATGACCTGACATGGTAGAGTTAAAGCACTAGCAAGCCATGTAATTAAATAATTGACAAGGATTGGTTTTTAATTAAGCAACTGGGTTGGAACAAAAACCTGCAACCACTGCGGCCCTCCAGGACTGAATCTGACCACCCCTGACTTAGACGACAATCAGCATTGCCACTCTACTCAAGTGGAAGGTATACCCATTTAATAGGCTATGTGATGCGCTTAGATAAAAGCAACACGTGTGGATGTGCCACTGTTTGCTTTTTCTGGGTCACATTCGATTTTTTAATGGGGAAACTAAACTGTGAATACTAATCCTAACTGCAGGGTCACGGGGGGTCTGCTGGAGCCAATCCCAGCCAACACAGGGCGCAAGGCAGGAAACAAACCCCGGGCAGGGCACCAGCCCACCGCAGGGCACACACACACACCCACACACCAAGCACACACTAGGGACAATTTAGAATCACCAATCCACCTAACCTGCATGTCTTTGGGCTATGGGAGAAAACCGGAGCGCCCGGAGGAAACCCACGCAGACACGGGGAGAACATGCAAACTCCACGCAGAGAGGACCCGGGAAGAGAACTCAGGTCTCCTAACTGTGAGGCAGCAGCACTACCAACTGTGCCACCGTGCCACCCTAGTGGCATTTAATATACATACTAATTCTGGCAGATCATATTACAAGTAAATGTGTTTTTTATAGACGTGAAGAGTGTGCTTCTTTACAAAACATGGTAACCAATGCATCTGTTTATTAATAGAATGAGACGGAATAGAATCTGTGCTGTGCTTTATCATTGCATCATAATGTGATGTATTACTGGTGTAATGTTTTCTATTTAGTGTAACATTGCAAACAAGCACTGAATATAAAATATACATGTTGGTTTTATTGGTTACATGTGTCTGCATCAATAATCACGACTCTGCATTCAAACTGATTTTTTTACAGGAGCAATTATTTTTTGCATTTGTCTAAGAATGATCGCAAATTTATATCCCAATTTTTTATTTTAATGTTCCATATAGTCAATATTAAAAACTCATTCAAAGTAATTTATCTCATTTTCACTTATTATTTTTTTGAAAGTGCATATGTTACCGATAGATTTTCAAAAATTTGTGTCCTGAACATGATTATGTGTAAATAAATGTGAAGAATTCATTATTAATAACTTCTCTAGGGTGGCTAATTAAAAAAAATTCCTTAATTACCAAAATTTTTTAAATACTGTATGTAGTAGTTTGGAACAATCTCTTGAATTACTTACATAAAATTTCTTTAAATATCAAAAATTGTCTATTGATTGGACATAAAATTGCCATGCATATAATCAGAAAAAAACGTGTAGATTTAAGGATCGGGTCTTTTCGAATATCTTTAGAGCCAATGAGGCCAAAGAGATGTTGTTCCTGGAGCTTCAATAATAGTGTAGCCCAGAGGCAGCTTGACAAGTTAATGTGGCAATCCCTGCCAAAAATCCATCGAAGGACCAGGGAGTAGTATTTTGGAGTGTATGTGTAATGAGATTCTAGATGAACATGCAGCGGCATCAATGAGCTGTGGTCCGATAGCTGCTGCCATACAGCTGGAAATATAGTTGGGAAAGACACAGTTTCTCATTCAGACAAACCACTTAAGTACTGGTCAGTTAACAAAGTGTGGTTCCTCACTTTTTCTCAGATGTCAAGGAAATACCTTTCAGCTCCATGCAGTAGTGTAGAGAGTAAGAGATTATTTAGTGCACTGTCACATATTGTTACTGAAACCAGAAACAAGCTTACATCTGAACATGTAGAGATGTTTCTCTTCATGAAAAGGAATTTGTCACTTAATTTCCCAAAAGAGTTGTAAACCTATCCAGTTGTTGATTTTTGACCTGCATACATTTACGCCACCGAGCTACCCATCCTAAAACAAAGAATACCAACAAAAGAAATGTCCTTGTTCTGTTTAGAGAAATTCCTGTGTTGTAGTATTGAATCCCATGTTGAAAGGTTTGAAATAATGTTGGCTTGGTTTACCTATATTAATTGCATGTGATTTTTGATTTGTTTGGTAAAATTTTTTAAAAAGGGTGCTATAATCTAATCTATGAAATATACCCTACTTTAGTTCAATTTTTAATTATTTCTATTATAAAAAAATCCTATGATGAGACAAGACTTTTTGAAAGATGAGACAAGACTTTTTGTAAGATTTTTTCCAAGTCCCACAAATTGAGACCTTGGCCTTGACATTTTTTCAAGTCACACCCTCTTCTCAACCATATACAACCACGCACATGGTACTCTCACCTCACTTGTGTGAATGTTTTTGACAGACACATTTTCTGCTCACTAAGCTCTTATAAATTTTAACGTTTTCCTCATTTTAAGTTCCCAATTAAGGAAGACGTATTATGTCAAAATCTTATTGAAGAATATCTTCACGAAGGGTTGTCAACAGAAAAAATGAGTACATGGGCAATCCTAGCACCGAGAAATGAAGAAGTTAAACGAATTAACGCCCTCAATTTAAACTCATGAAAGGTGAGCGGCAATGGCTATTTTTTCTTGAAGTAATTTTTTAAGAAAGGATGAATATTTGTGTTAAATGTAAATTTTATTTTCTAAATAAACACATTTTCAAGCAAAGTTGAGACACTGTAGAATGTAAATAACAATGCAATGATTTGCAAATCATTTCAACTCATATTTAATTGAAAACAGTACAAAGGCAACATATCAAATGTTGAAATTGAGAAATTGTATTGTTTCTTGAAAAATATATTCTCATTTTGGCAGCAAGGTGGCGAAGTGGTAGTGCTATTGCCTCAGAGTAAGGAGACCAGAGCTCGATTCTGTGTGGGTTTCCTCCAATTGCTCCACTTTCCTCCTACTGTCCAAAGACATTCAATCAGGTTAGGTGAACTGGCAACAGTAAATTGGCCCTAGTGTGTTTTTGGGGTGTGTGTATGTGTTCGTCCTGTGCTGGTCTGGCACCCTGTCTCATGCATTCTGGATTAAGCAGGTTAGAAACTCACCGTTAGGATTTATTTGAATTTGATGCCAGCAACATGTTTCAACAAAACAATGAAAAAGTTGTACAATGCTAAAAGCAGACCTGGTGGGACGTCTCACAACTAATAAGGTTAACTGGCAAAACGCAATCGTTAAGAAGTAAAATTGAATCAAAATTTGAACTTTTTTAGTGAGATAATGGCCACTGCATTCTCTTGGCTAAAGAGAAGTGGGACAATGCAGCTTCTTATCAGAGCACAGTTCCAAAACAGGCATTTGTGATGGTATGGAGGTGCGTTAGTGGACATGGCATGGGTAGCCTGCACATCTGTGAAGGCACTATTAATGCAGAATGATATTGCTTATTTCAACAAGACAATGACAAACTGCGGTCTGCATGGTATTACAACAGCAAGGCTCTGTAGCAAATGAGTCCAGGTGCTACACTAGCCTGCCACCATTCTAGACATGTCACCAACTAAGAACATGTGGTCAATTACGAAATAAAAAATATGACAAAGGAGACTACAAACTTTTGATCAGCTGAAATCTTATATCAGACAAGAATGGGACAACATTTCACTTTCAAAACTACAGCAGTTGGTCTCCTTGGCTCCCAAATGTGTTAACAGAAGAGATGATGCAACACAGTGGTAAGCATGCTCCGGTAACAACCTGTTTAAATGTGTTGCTGTCATCAAATTCAAAATGAGCATGTACTTTTCAAACAACCATACACTTTCTTAGTTTCAACCTTTGATATGTTGTCTTTTGTACTGCTTTGAATTAAAATATAGGGTTTATATGATTTACAAATCATCATTCTTTTTTATGTACATTTTATACAGCATCACAACTTTTTTGGAAACAGGTGTAGGACAGAGTGGGCATTGTCCATTCGGCTAGGCTTTCATGGCACACCAGGCCTGAAAGAAAGCAGATTTAACAGGGATGCAGGCATCCAGTTGCACAAATCCCCCACTTGCATTCCAATCTAACTGACTAAACTCCAGCTTGTACCAGGATCTGCTTGGACTTTATCTGATAACAAAGGTATAAATCAGAATTGACCTGACATTTTTCCAGAGGCCCCTCTACAGATCTATTCAGCCAAAAGGTACAAAATGGTCTCCCTCAAAACAAAGACCTATAATTCAAGGAATGACAACTAAGATTGACAGTAGGACCCACCTATTAGAAGACACTGGTGTTGTAACTGGAAGGGATGTTAATCCAATCAGGAGAAGGTTTAACCATCCTTTAAACTCTCTGCACCATCCTGAAGAAGCTCTCTCTTGTTGGGATATTAACTGTACATTTACTGAACTCCCTGGGGATTCTCTCTGGGCAACCTCTCAGGGAGGGGGAACTCTCCAAAATCCATCCATCCATCCATCCATTTTCCAACCCGCTGAATCCGAACACAGGGTCACGGGGGTCTGCTGGAGCCAATCCCAGCCAACACAGGGCACAAGGCAGGGAACCAATCCTGGGCAGGGTGCCAACCCACCGCAGGACACACACAAACACACCCACACACCAAGCACACACTAGGGCCAATTTAGAATCGCCAATCCACCTAACCTGCATATCTTTGGACTGTGGGAGGAAACCGGAGCGCCCGGAGGAAACCCACGCAGACACGGGGAGAACATGCAAACTCCACGCAGGGAGGACCCGGGAAGCGAACCCAGGTCCCCAGGTCTCCCAACTGCAAGGCAGCAGTGCTAC